>NW_010544047.1:25331-125103 GCF_000687285.1 Phaethon lepturus | reverse complement strand
CTCTCCTCTCCTCTCCTCTCCCTTTTCTTTACTTCTCTAATTCTCTTGCCTTCTCTTCACTCTGTAGAATGAGAAATTTTGTGCTTATTTCTTAAGAAAGTCTTCATACCTCTTGTCTAAAGGGCAAGTGTTAAGGAATCACAGAAAAGGCCTAATCAAGTTCAGTGAGAGGAAGCTGATATCCATTTAGGAAAGGCTGAAAGGGTTATTTCTGTACTGTGTGAAATTCCAATAATTGATTTAACCAGCTAAAGATGACTGGCAAATAAACTGAGGTTTTTTTTTTTAGAAGAGGAAGGGAAAAAAAAAAAATCCAAGCAACAGAGTTGTTGGGACAGCACTGTATTAGTCAGTCTGAAAGCTCCAGGAGCCCCAGTGGCTATCCAGGACATCCAGGGCAGCAGAACTCTCTGAGAAGACCCCTGCTGTTAAAAACTGCCTCCAGTGACCTTCTTTCCTCATCGTACCTGCCTCCTCTCCCTGGAAGGAGTCATGAGCTTGGAGACACACAACTGCTTTTCTTCTGTCTACACTAATTTGGGAGTGTCCCATCTTGGTCCTTATCCCCCAAGGTCACTACCACCATTCTTAAATTTGTCTGTGATTAATTTGGTGGCACATCTCTACCCAGCAGAGCTGTAAGGTATCTAGGCCACATTTCTAGGGGGGATAAAACCAGGGTCTTTCAGGGCTGAACTGTGAGCTTTCACTTCCTAAATGACTGTTCAAACCAGTTGGCTATTAAGCAAGGGAGATGATAACACACCACTGGCTGGATTTTCAAAGCAAAGCAGCTAAAAGAGCATTTTGTGAGGGCCCTGTTCCTATTAGAATATTTTAGGCAAACTCTGAGAACACCCACACAATCAGAAAACCAAAGTCCTTCTCCACCTCGCCCAGGATGCTGATAGGGATTAGGGAAAGGCCAACTCTCCCACTGCTAAATTGAGTGGCTAAGAAGAAATGGGATATTTACTCTCTGGAATTGCCTACCTTCCTCCATCAACTACAGAGGGAGCCCAAACAACTGGCTTAGATCAAATGCCCAAATGCATGCCTAATAGATATTTCTGAGTCTCAGTTCCCTATTTATAAAATGAGAATACTAAGATTACTTCCTTCCGTCACAGGGTTATTATTAGGATAAACCTAACTAAGAGTTTCCTTCATACTCTTAGGATGAGGTTAGAAAGTGTCCATAAGCAGCACTGCTCTGGGGAAGAACAAAAAAATTTAAAATCAGTTCCTTTGCTCTAGGACACGAAGAAGGGGGATTCCTTCTTTGTTTTGTGTTTAACCCATGTCCTCTCTTCGTGCTCTTCAGCTTGTTCCTTGGAGCCAATGACCACAGATGCGGCAGAGCTGGAATAACTTCTCCCTCCTTTCTCACTGATGGATTAGAGGACATTACTTGCCTCTGTAACAACTGGAGGAGTCTCTCTTTATCTACACAAGGAAGAGCCAGGGAGGACCTTATTTGGGTGCCCAGGGAGATGAAGATTAAGCGGATCTACAGGACAAGCTCCCATGAACCTGCAGAGATCTGGAAGAAGCAAGGGCAGCTCAGGCTTACGCAAGACCAGACCCAACAGAGGGTGTGCAGCAACAGACGTTGTTAACCCATCAGCGAAGTGTGGCAGGTACCCTTCGCGCTTTCTCAGGAAGTTTTGTATAAACATAAGCTCATTTGTGGTCACTGAGTTTGAAACGATTATTCCCACAAACAGACCAATCGAAAGCAGAAATAGACTGAATGCGTATTTTTCAGTTTGTGGTCTCCCCTGGGTTTAAATACAAAGAGAGAGTTAACAAAATGAATGACAACATTACACCTGAAGACGATTAGGAAACAAGATAAGCCACCCCTGTGTTTATCTTTGACAGCCATTACAACATAACGTAGCCAATATATAGTTCAATCAGTTCTGATGACACTTTCTTTCTCTTTTTATGATAGAACCGTTAGGTTTAAATCCTGCCAAGTAAAACCAGCCTAGATATTGGTGGTAGTGATAAGAGTAGCTCTGCCTTTGGGCTAATAATAGTTGATACACCTATCGGTCTTAAAATGTTTTGCAAATGTTAATTAATTTGATTATAATTTTCTTCTAATTTACAAAGAGATTTATGGAGGTATTCAGGCAACTAAATGTTCCACTAGGCACTAATGGACTTTTAAAAAGTCCTCTGGGCATTTAACTGCCACTGAGAGTCAAGAGAGCACTTGAACCCACATACAGATCCTGCTAGACAGCTACCACCTAAATCCTGGGTGATTCATTTCTTGCATACTACCGCGGCACCCAGCACTATGCCTCACACTGTCCTAAAACCCAGGAGCTTGTAGTCTGAGTACAGAACAGGAGGTAAACGGGGAAGCTTGCAGGACTAATGAGGCAGCTTTGGTCAGCACGAAGTGCTGTGCCTGCACAAAGCAGTTGTCGAGCTCTCTGCTGTCAATTCCTGTGCAATTAGCTCTACATCTCTCAGTGCGGAATTAATTTCACATAGCTTAGGCAGCTAAAACTCCTGCTCCTATGTCAGGGGTTAAAGCCAAATTAACCAGTTCTTTCACCAGTGACTCATTCCCACTTTTGTCCCAACTTTTCAATTCATTCAGGGGCTGGGGAGAACAGGAGTACTCCTTAAGAAACAGCGAATGAGGTTTAAAAAGCAACAAATTGCATTGCTGTCCTGCAACCTGCATGATTTCAGGCTTCCCCATGCACCAGCATTAGCGCTACTGAGCTGCACCAGGGCAGGCGTAAGTCTGGAACTGGGAGGGACAGGCTGCCTTTTGAGGTGCCCATTTCTTTTTGCAAGCTTCCCAGGGCTGCGGTCAAGGAGCTTAGACCAGATGCCCAACTTCCAGGGGTGTAAGAATAACTTTTATTTCTAGAGAACAAATCAGAGAAACACAGCAGCTCACTCTTTTTCCACCGAATCAGACAGGACTGATGGGGAAACTGCGATTTGGCTTGTGTATTTACACCTCAGTAAGTGTTCCTCGGATAATCAGATAATCATAACCCTGTTCTAGTCCATTAATGCGTCATTTCAGGAGATTGCCAGGATGTTTACTGGCTAGCTAAGGCTAGGAAGGATTTTTTTGCCAAACAATATGGAAAGAAGCTTATCTGTTCAGATACTTTGAGTTCGGAGGTAATTTGCCATTCTCATTGCTATGTATCAAGAGAAGAGGCAAATACCGAAACTGTCATTTATTCCACTAATGGAATTAAAAACGAATGTAGTCCAGAGCAGTAATCAATGCCTTGTTCATAGTGATAGATTATGGCTTAGCTAAACAATGTGACCTTTAATTGTCTGCAAATGTAATTTCCAAAAGTCTCCCATGTACCGTTCAGCTAATATCTCTCTCTGAGCCCTCCTTAGGCAGATGCAGCTTTTAATCCAAAATTATGATTCCGTTCCGATTCGACACCAGCAAGAAGGTGCTGCGCTGGCGTACCTGGACGCTCAGCAGCACTGCTCCTTCAGACCTTGTTCGCGAGGAACGTGGCCGTGGGCCTTACGTACCTGGAGGAAGTGGAAACCAAGCTCTTTGGCGGCGGCGGAGGAAGGGAGGACCGTCCCACGCGCTTCATGTGGCATATGGCTTTGTGAACCTGTACACGGAGTAGGAGCTTTGTGTAGGCACGTAGGCAGGCACTTGCATCCCACGGAGATGGTAAGACAGATATCAACAGCATATCCTGCCATAGGGTGCTTTTTAGCTGGCAAATCTCATCCAGTAAGGCCTCACTAACGTACATGGAAGCAGCCCTAACGGACTGTCTCATGCTGAGTACAGAAACCCAGCACTGACGTTTTTTTCAAGTAGGTTTTCCTGTCAAACTAAATTAAAGTCCAAATATTTAGCCCTTTTGTTTTGAGAGTTGAGCAATGCATTTTTGCTTGAATCCATGGCAAAATAGCCCAAGAGCTTTTGTCAAACCATAAGCCCGGTGTCAGTATTCCAGATTTGTCCCAGTTAGAAGACTAATAATCCTAACTGGATAAGATCATCTCCTTAGCGGATTTATCATGTTCAAGCACCAGTGCAGACCAGGTTTACGGTTGGACTCAATGACCTTAAAGGTCTTTTCCAACCTAAATGATTTGATGATTCTATGATTCTATTGCTTCATGAAATATGATTCAGCTTTACTTGCGCTACTGAACAGAGGCAGAAGATGAAAACTCTGGTTTACTGGCTCAGTGACATCTTCAGAGGTATGGGCTCCGATCAAGGCTTTCAGCATGGTTTGGACATTGGGTACACATCTCTCATAACACCTGAATTCTCTGGTACCTTATAATGTTGAGCTCATACTTATGGGGACAGTCTTGTGGGATCTTTCTCCCCAACCTGGCTGATTATCTTCATGAAGCTGGTATAGATGTGCTAGTTCTGAGACACTTGTACAAACTTTGTTAAAAAAAAAACTGGTACTGAGGAGAGAGGGGGAAAGGGGTACAGATGGGCACACAGACAAAGTGAATGCCTTGAACTTTCTTTCTGAAAAAAAATAATAGTAAGGCATTACAAAGATACTCTGAGAAAATTTGGGAGCATCTAACGTCTTACAAGACACAGGTCTTCAACCATTTTTTTCATTATATTTGAAGGGGAAGAGGGGGCACTAACCTTTAAAGAAGAATTTGCAGGCCTACTGTGAAAGATGTATGAGATGTGGTAATATGAGTTCACCAAGATGTTGTTCCTAATTCCACCTCCATCTGAGCAGACAGCAACAAAAGCATATCTGCCACCCCACCAGTGGCCTCAGTCAAGTGTTAAGCTCAGTGCTCAGTAAATGTTATTTATGCATCAAAAAGTCACTAAGAAGGAGCATACTTCTTTTGTATGCTCCTAGTTCATTCTCTGCCTCCAATTCTGGATGGATATTTACAGTCCCAGAAAGTCTCCAAAATGAAGTACTCAGGTGGCCTGCGACATAGGGGATGGAATCTGACATTTTTCTTTACGTTCAGGTGATCGTCATTCTTAAAGCTGGAATGCCTCAGATGCCAGTAAAAATTAATATCCACTTCCCTTCTGGGCTTGGCCAGTGAAGTATAACTCTGGAGTCCTGGCAAATGGTCATTCTACGTGCGTTAGCACAGTTGGTCAAAGAAAGCAAGTTCTTCTGATGTTTCCTTACTTTTAGTACTTGTATGGCTTAACAACTAGACACCTTAAAATATTCTGGACTAGCCACACATGTGAGCAGAGAAAGCTCTGAAAAAAAGAAAAACATTTTAAAAAGTAAAACAAATAAAGGAGAGGGAAAAGGAGAATTTATTTCCTGCCATGTGGTAAAGCTGGTGAAGGCAGTCCAGATTTATGAAGTTATCAAAGTCTCCAGTTGCTCTTTCAGCTTTCTAGGTACCACTGCATGACTCCAGAAACCAGTTCAGGTATCAAGAATCAAACTCAGACCTTGCTGACCTCTGTCCAGTGCCTTTCCCCAAAACCAATATACCTCCTCAATATTCCTCCTAAAGTGCCTATCACAGAGCACATGAGACATTTAGCAAATTTTTAAAAATATGGTCATGAAAACCACGTGTTCGCATTCTTGGAAACTGCAGCAATTTCTTCCTTCTGTCATTCACATCACTGGATAGAAGAGAACAGAGTTCTGTTTAAGCAGGCAGAAAGACTTGAAAGATACAAGATGGTGAAAAAGCCATCAGTTTGGAAATTAAGGCAAGAAACAACTGCTGCTAGATCAAGATTTCTACTGCCACTCTTGGAAGACAAAGAGCCAATCAATACCATTAGGTACAGTTAAGAGATCCCTTCACTACACGTACTCCCTTTTCAGTTTCAAGATTTTATCCCAGGTGACTTTATGGCACCATTCCTACACTAGATAAATGCAAGTCAAAGATAATTCAAGCCAACTGTTTCAGCTGAGATTAACAACTTTACTCTTTCAGAAAATAGTGATTTAATCTCATCAATATTTTCCAAAAAATTGATGGCAATAGAATCTAAATATATTGTTACGATGAAATTTTCTTGTGTCAGGTATCGTTGCCATACTTAAAACATTTCTACATTAGTCCAGGATTAGATTATAGACCAAAACAGAGAAGTCAAATCAATGAAGTAAAAATGAAAGTGTCAATTCCACTTATCCTATACATCATTTCACAATTTTGGCTGCGCAGATGTTTTTTCATTTTCTTACCAATGGAATACAGAAAAAAAAAAAAAATCATGATTTGGAATCCACCATGGTACAATAATCCTGACTTCCCACTCCAATTGCTCTACTCTTTCAGTTTTCATCTGAGACTTCCATCAGCTGAACTCTTGTCCTTACAGATGAGGAGAGTATCTTTCCTAACTTTACATCTATTTGGGATAGTTGTAGAAAAATAATTATTCAGAATACTTTTAACGCCCTAAAGCTACTTTCAGGCTTTTTACCAACCTTCAAGTTCCACCTCTGAATTCACATCTAACTCATAGTCTAGAGGAAACCTCATTTTATAATGGATAGGAACATGGTGAGGCAAAGTTGCTGATACAGCACAGAAAAGAATTGGTGCACACAGCTAATCTGTGTTTATTAATTTTTTATCAGGTCCTTTCCTCTACCCGTTCTGAGCAAAGAACGTAAGTATGCATTAAAATGGAAGCAGATTAGCAGATTCACTGGACTCTGGGAGACTACACTCCTACTTAAGGTTGAACATAAGTTTAAAATTAAAGTTAATCAAATCCAGACAGATTTACAAAAGTTTTTAAATGCCTAAAGATGCAAACAGTGTAACCTCTGAACCCTTATTTTAAGTGCATCTTTACTTTCATTAATTTCTGCCATGAGTGCAGAGAAGACTGACTCAGTCAGATCTCTGCGTAGCTGCACAGGGTATGCAGGTAGGTAACACAGTTGAATTAATTCAAGTGCCATAGCTGGGGTGGTCTCACTCCTCCCTCCCTTCCTCCTCCTTCGCTTCTACCTACGTCCTTCCACCGTTGCCACCAGCTCCCATGGCACCTCAGGTCCCTTTCTGAGCCACGTCAACTCTCTCAGCCGGCAGAAAACTGACACAGGAATAATACTGCGTTGTTTTCTGCCAGCTTCCAGAACAGCAGGAGCTCAGCAAAGGGTCCAGCGCATTTCGGCACGCGAAGGGGCTGGATTATCTGATGGTGCCCAGGGGTGGGAGGAAGGAAGCCAAGGGAGAGAAAGAGGGAACGCAATTACTGCTTCCGCTAGCACCGAGCTGTTAGATTAGCAAGCAGTAACACTGCGCCACTCACAAAGCAATGTAATCGTTACTCACACCCTGGTTTCAGAGTAAAATTCATTCTGAAGAAGCTTTGTCTTTTGACAAAAATAACCACAAGGTTCAAAAGGGTATCTTTTAATGTTTTTAGAAGATGGTGCTGAATAATAGATGTGGCTTCAGGTTTGAAACTTTGCCTGTTTAAACATGATACGACCACAATCTTGTTTTTGCACTTGTAATTCGGTTAGAGAAAGCAACAATGAGAAAAATACATCTGGAAATGTTCATTAATGGCTATATAAACAATAAATGCCTGCTTCATGCAGCCATTTTTTGCAAATATTCAGTATGATATGCAATAGCAAGTGAGCTATTACTGCAAGGCCCGGATATTTCTAGGCAGATATTTCATCAGGGCTCTCTGGGAATTTGCAGCCAGGCTCAGCAAGCTATACTTCAACGATACATAGACATTTGCATATGATGCTTTATTCATTTTGGCAGACTCAAGACTGTCTGCAAACTGATGGAAAAAAGATTGTTTCTTCCAACTAATTACTCAGCTATTATACTACTTTATACAACAAAGTATGCCACAAGTAAGTCATAATTTGATTTTGAAAGCTGTGTAACGAAAGTTTTCTAACACTTTTCCTCATCCTCCAAAAGGGTTTCAGAATTACAGAAAAGATTTCATTTTGTCTGTCCTCAGTGCATGCTGATGCATGTTCTCACAAGGCGAGAACTGCGAGGCTTGTTAAATATTTTCCAGACTTTCCAGGTTACTTTCTCTATTTATTGTTTTCTGTTTGCCACTTCCTACAGTTTTAAGGATGACTACCCAAGCTTGATGATCTGTGCATCTCAATAGTTAGTAGAGAGTGCAGCTTGTTGTAGCTCCTAGAGGCCTTGACACAGGACATGATGGCAGTCATGAGGCCAAGCACACCCCATCCCCACCGCAGCTGCAGCTGGTCTTCTTCTCTGGGTTTACATCAGTTGCTTTTAAAAATCATTCAAAGGGACTTTAAAGAAAAATGTGCAAGATCCTGAGCTGGTGTAACCCAGTAGTGCCTCAATTACTCTTGCAGCTTTCTTTATAACTGTAACAAATCCATTCTTTAAAAAATAATAGAAAATCCTACTCCATAAGGCAGAAAAATTCCTCCTTTAGGATGCAACAAAGATGGTCTTCATTTGTGTCTGACCTGAGCAGGGATTTTGATCTGCTTTCTGAAACCAAGTTTCAGATGTAAAGCTCCCAGATGAAGCCGTGCCAAAGGGAGAGAGGAGGGGTTACATTTTTCAGGCAGGCAAATTTACTTTTTAATGTTCAATCCATGTATAGTCCTCGAACAATGGGTTGACTTTTTTCCCCCTCTGGCAATTGAATCATGTTGTACTGTAAATAATGTGCTACAGTGCAGCCCTCCCCCTTCCTAAGGAAAGAGAAAAAGGAAAATTATAAACCTCTCCCATAGCTGGCTATGCTGATATTATTACTCATTGACTGCATCAGCACAGGTCTACATTAGACACTTGTCAAAATCCCTGCCAAGAGAAAGTTTGCATTTTCATCAATTTATTTTTAGTAGAGCAGCTGGGAAATCCAATGACTGGCTGCGTGGAGATCTGGAGTTTGGAGCGGAAAACCGCTTTTTCAAAACGCATTTCAGGTTCCGTCTGCCTACAAGTGAAACCTCTCCTTGGGATCTTATCTTGACCAGGCTGGACAAGAACAGCCCTTTTCTTCCCAGGATGCTGGGACTCTGCCCAGTTCTAAACAAAACAGCCCAGTTAACATCAGTGGTTAACTTAGCTTTCACACCTACCATGGTGGCACATGGCGGGTGGTGGACAGTTCAGGTCACCTCCTGCCAAGGGTTTTTGCAATGTCATGGGGAGAACTAGCCTTGGTCTTGAATTAAGCACCATGTGGTTCCCCTCACTTTTTGCTTTCTAGGATAAGCTAGCAACGCAGGATCCTTCTATACTCAGTGGAGGACATGGCACCCCTGAAAGGTTAGTCAGCCTACCTCTTTCAGACATTTCATTTAAGATAAGATAATCGTCTTTGGGAAGTGCTTGTTGATTATAGAGAGGGTTCGGACATCTTGCATGACCTAAACTTCAACCCGGGAAGAGGGGGTCACTCTAAAGTATGACTTTTTGGTTTTGTCCTTGTGATGGTGTCAAGTGATTATGGCAAAACCAGTGTTTGGCTCTGCAACAGTGAATGAAAACACGTGCTTAAAAGTGATGCAAAAAGCACCGCTCCTTATGCACTCTCTTTGGGCTAAGAATATTTCACTTTCTAGGCCAGTGAAAAATAAAAAACATGTTAGCCTTGTTTGCTACTACTTATGTGAGTTCTCCAGTGTCTAATATCATTGCTGAGTTTAGACCAATGCCTTTCTCTTTGGGGTAATGTCTTGGTGAGAGCATTGATTTGTCAAACTCTTTTCTCAGATTTTATAGGAATGTAGTACCTTTGAGCTACTATTCCTTTTCCCTCCTCCTTTCCTCCAGTTTAATTTAAATTAGGAGGTTAATAAATGACTGGCTCACTGACAATGTAATTTAATAATTTGTGTTTTCTTATGAAATTAGACTTTTTTTTAATTAAAAAAAGACCAATAACTGGGAAAAAATAACACAAGAGAAACCCAGTTTGCTAAGCGAAACCCTTCAGACTTGCCAACTTGATTTACAAGGCCTCTCTGCAGTTCTCCCTCCTCTCTCCGCCCCTCCCTGGGACCCAAAACCCCAGATGCGGTTGGCCAGCCACCCAGTTAGCCATGTATACTACTTATGTCTCATGGTGGTGCAGAAACCACAGCCTTGTCCTGTCTGTAATAGGGGAACAGGTCCCATGGCAGGAACAATGAGCCAAATCAATGACTCTCATATGCAGAAGGATGTCTTGTCCTGTCAACATTTTTGTCAATACCGATGGAAACTGCCAATAAGTATCGTAGGACCTCCCAGGAGCATTCCAATATCCAGCAGACTTCCATACCTCATCCATACATAGGTCTTATCTACACAGAATAGCTGAAATTAGTTAAATCTGATGAAATAAAATATATGGACTTCAGAGCAGCCACGTAGCCCTTCCCAAGATAACCTAAACTGACCTGAGAATTAGTGTAGTTTTTCTGTGCCAAGTTGGGTGAGAAAAAATTTAAAACGTCTGTTTTGTGAGGTGCTGAGCACTATTTGTGAAGTGCTTTAAATCTTCTTATCTTGCCAGGTTTTCAGAAACACTCTCCATTTCCATTCAGAAAACTGATCCATCAGAAAACATATTTCAAAAGACTTTTTTCTCCCAAGCAAATTTAATCAATACAAGCTTCATGTAAAGTGTTCATGTAGGACCTGACAACACTTGGTTTTATGTGTGTTTAATCAGACTATTAAAAGTCCTGTCAGCAGACAAAACTTTAGTTTTTCAGAATCTCTGCAGCAGTTAATTGTATCTAGAGTGTCAATATCTCCATGTGATGAAGTAATTTTAGAAAAAAAGCAAAAAAACTAACTTTTGGTGAAATTACTGGGACAAGTGTTTTTAATGCAAGTATACATTCAGTACTGTAATTATAAAAGATTCAAATAAATCCAAGTGAAATATTAAGCCGAACTTTGTGTATATGTAGGAGGGATGCCCCTGGGGAACACGCTGTGGTTATGCAGCATTCAAATAGACAGGACGTTAAACACACACATACAAAAACACCAAGTTAAAATATTGTAAAAACCCTGCCAGAAACCTGTCAGAAATCAGAGAAATTCAGAGTAATGATAATTCACTAGAAGCTTGATTCTGCTCTCACTCATACTGGCTTCACATCAGTATCATGCATTTGACATCCCCAGCTTTACTATCAATTCACACTGGTTTAGGAAGAAGCAAGTTCCACGATATTAACTGTTGATGTCCTGCTACTCAACTGTGACCTCAGGACCATAATTATCATTGAAGGGACATTTTCATTTCAGCCCCTTGTTTTGATTACATCAATATATGGAGAGAAAAAGACCCCATGTGTGCAATCTTTCATGCTGTACTTCAGTCTTTAAGCTATTTTCATTGTTAAAAAGTGACATGCAGTTTAAAACATGTTCCATGAGGACTCGGAGGACCTGCAAAGACCAAATGGTCGGACACCAGGCCAAGTAAGAGTATTTGATAAGCTGAGAAGTATTGCTCACATGGCCGGGCTTTGGTTTCTACAGTGCTGAAACCTTCAAACGTGCACAGGGTTGTATAAGAGACGTTCCACATCCTACCTTGCAATGCATGAACAAAGCATGTAGGTGAGCACGTTTAAGAAACATTTTTCATGTGGAAGACCATGCAGCATTCTCAGATCTATGCTTCAAGAGTGTGAGGCTTGTTGAAATCTCCAGGGGCTTTGTACTGGGTCATCACTCAATGGAGACAAGCAAACAAGCCTTGAGTCCTTGCATGTTATGGCTGTACGGTAAATGGCAGCATTATCTCTTCATGAGATGCAGAGCACGGGCAGGCTGCCCTGATGAGCAGCTAGTCTCCTACACCCTGCTGCTACAAGCCAGCTGGAGAGTAAATGGAAATAGTCAATAGCAATAAAGCAAAATCTGCTGGATAGGCATCTCTAGAATGTTTTCCCCTAAGCCCTAGCTGTATATATTTTTAAGGAAGGAACAGTCTAAGCCCTCTTGACTGTGGGCCTTATCCAACATTTAATATCTCAGCAGAAGTTCTTGGTGGACTTTGGGCTAATTTTAATATGTTTCTTTCTCCCTGGAGGCCTGATTAGTGAAGCTGAAGGTACCTGGACATGGGTACAGAGGACCAGGAATCCCTGTGTGGATATTCTGTAGCTACATGAAAGTGATGCATTGCCCAAACAAATATGTCTTTCTTCTCAGCATATGCCTTCAACAGATCTTATTAGCTTGGGCAAAGCTCCATCCTAACATGATTTCTGGCTTCCATTTCAGAGCTGGCCTACATCCAGCCAGCTTGCAGTGTAGGCAAAATGAGCTTCATCCATTTGTGCCCATCTAAGTCAATGTACCCTAACCAAGAAGATTTGAGTTAAGCCATCCTAACTGTCAAAGATCTTTGGAAACAGCAGGGATTTTTTTCTCCCTGAGAAAAGTCAAAATTGCTTCCATGTGTAAGAGTGACTTGCGGCTTGTGACGAAGAGGCTTTGTCAAACTAATGGCCAACCAGTGATTAAAAACCCCTTTCCGTTTACTGTACTGAGAGCTAGTGTAAAGTAGCAGCTGTTTTTTTTTATTGTGTTACAAATTTAAGAAACTTTTTTTACACTATTACGAAATGTTAAATTCCGAAAAAAAAAAACCTCCATGGTTTATGTATTTTTAAAAGTAAAAACTATTACTTGTAAGCATGAGACATTTATTACTCATTCTGGAGGGGCCCTTTGTGAAGAAGTGCCTCTCATTCAGGAGCTGGAGCTCTACACCTGCTGTCAAGCAAGGCTTTTGGAGAAAGAAATGCTGGGGAGAAGAGAGAAGAAAGAAGAGCTCCTTACTGAACATGTTGAGTGCTCCTAGAAGCTGTTCTGCCCTTTCTGTTCTTAAGGTGGAGTTTTTCAAGATCATTTTTGGTAGAACTCATCCTACCTCTGGTCATCTAGAAGGTAGAAATGAGAGTCAGCTCCATATGCAGACTCCCAAATTTACATGCCTGTGTGTAGGTGTTTGTATGTGAATTATGGGCTTAATTCAGTTGCTCGCACATAGATGTCCACTGTAATTTTAGAAGTTGTAGGCTACCCAAGCCATCCATAAACCTGTTAGAAATGGCACAACCTATGGGAAGCCCACAGCCTTCTGGAGAGGTGTTCAACACCCCCACCCCACCCCCAAAAAAGTACCATAGTGCACTTCAACCAGTACTAGGCACCATTTTGGGGCAACTGAATTGAAGCACGTGTAAATTCACTATAGTAAATGGAGAACAGGGATGTGATTCAGTTGCCTAATCATAGACATCTAGTGTCATCTGAGATGATCTAATATATCCAAAATTTCCATATGACAGGTATGACATGGTACCTGCAGCCAGGGTATCTGCTGGAGGTGAGGCCAGATCCAGTAGGATAACTCTGACAGCAATAAACACCAACTTACCTGCAAACCTAGGGGTATGCAGCTGACTAAATTTGTCTGCTGCAGAGTAAAATGAAACATTTTATTATGTTTATTATTGGGCTCCACAGACTGTCTTTACTGCATCTCCATTTCCCCTTGAAAGAGATAAAGCAAAAAGTGTGGACTTCCAAAATTTCAGTCTCTAACTGAATCCTGCCCTAGACGTCCCAGATAAATTATTTACTCTGGCTTCTATTAAAGTCATGAAGTGAGACAGTGGGTGATTGACCCCACTTATCTCAGACTTCTGCCTTAGGATGGGATGAATCAATCTCCAAAGGTGCCTGTATCTCCCCGTTGAACAAAGAGTAAGCCTACTAACCAGATTAAATGCACTGCTTGTCTTTTAGACGACTGAACAGCCCACCCTGTCCACGGGCTTCTCTACTTTCACTGGTATCAGCTTTTATTAACTTAGTGGAAAGACAGCCCAAGTCTGAGCATTTCTGGGAAGTCCATCTCTGATATCTTGGAGTTCACTAATGTAGTCGTCTTTCCCTCATCCAAGCAACATGTGGCTCAGAGACTTCTTGAGCCAGAAATGTATCTTTGTAATCCACAGCCCCAGATGATCTTTTCTTTCACAGGTCTGTGCAGTTGCTTATCTAATCAGTTTAAATTTCTTAGTATCCAGACAATTCACCACCAGAAGATTGTCACTCCACTGCTGAGTGACACAGCAAAAGAGGAACCTCTTCCTTTTGTATGCTTTGAACTTGTCATCTACCAATTTCATATGGGTACCTATTAAAGACCATTTGAAAACACAGCCCAGCTGTGTGGTAGTTTAATACAGAATTGCTCTATTAACTCTAGCCAAAGCCTGCTGGATAACTTTATCAACGTTGTCATTGTTCATATCAAACCTGCACATTCAGGGCAGAAGGAGAACCAATTTGTCATTGTTTCTACCTTGGACCCTCCCAGAGAAAAGGATTCACTTCACATACAAAGAAATTCAATGACATATACCAGTGACTCATACCAGATGCACCAAAGTTATAATGATTTACATTATGAAATCAAGCTCTGTGGCTTTGCTCCAGCTCGGATTCATGTGATTTTTCTTTCATTCCATAAAATGCGGTCAGAAACCTCATATAAGCAAGCCCTGTTGTGATGCCTGAAATGGGAGAAAGATGGAGGAGAAACATGAGAAAGAGAAACAAGTTTGTTTTATCTAAAAAATCACTCTGAGACTTACTGAATTTATGTGATTTCTAATGAAACTTTCACATTAGTGTGCCTATAGTCCTTATAAGGCACTCTGCATATGTAAAAATGTACGTAAAATCACTCCTTTCAGCTCTGTCTTTATGCAGAGACAGGAAGGATGGTTTTGTGGTTGAGAGAGTGATGCGGGACTCGAGAGATCTGGGTATTATTCCTACACACTTCCTCTGTGATTTTGGGCAAGTTGCATAGGTCCCAATCCTGAAATGCATCTACTTAACCCTGCTGTAATAAGTGGTGTCAGTGAACAGGCCAGATTAGACATGTGGAAAAGCGTAGGCAGCAAAGAAGCTTTGATCTTTCCATACTTTAGTTATCCTCCTGTGAAACGGGGTTGTAAATTAATCCTCCTCTCACTATCCTATTGATTCAACTTCTAAGCTCTTTCCAAAGCCCGGCCTCTTTACTGTGCATTTGCACATCATCTCAGCTGGGCCTTGCAGGACCACATGAGGTGGTCACCAGAGGTCCGTGATCTATCTATTGCTCCTCTGCCTTGTGTGCTCTGGTTCCCATGCACTGCTCTATGCCCTCTGTCTTACCCAACTTTTCTACTTTCTGGTGTTTCTCTCTACCAGGAGCAGAGATGACTCAGGACACGTATTAGTGCCTGGCAAATATTTCCTAGACATCCAACAGAGAATCACTCACGCTTTTTCTTTCAATATTCAGGACTAAGCAGACAATGTTATAAGTCTGTTTTGTTTTTCTTTTAAATCATTATTTAAATGGCTGCAACAGTACATGCCTTATGTTTAGTTTAGAAAGTACATTACATCAGTGGTTGTTTTTCTAGTCTTGCGTTCCTCTAAACGTCCTTTTTGCCCTTTCCTTGTCTGCTCTTTTATAAGCAAGCTTGGAAAGAGGAAACGTTTGAGTTACATTACGAGCTGTTCAGTCTGGCTGGGACGCAGAGCTATTGTCACTCAGCATGGTTTACTCACTTTAACTTCCTCTACGAACTAACAAATACTTGGCAGTGACTCCAGAGCTGGGTTAATTGTTAATAATTCGTGGCCTCCCTATATATGTCATCTGGATAATTACTGCAGTCTGCCAAAATGAAAAAAAGAGCAACAGCTAACAGGTTAAGTCCAGAAAATAAAGTTCCTGTCAAAGGGAGGCCTTATTTTGGGCCATATTCTGGACGCATGCAATCAGAAAGTTCACCAGTTCCCCCATCAGGGGAGACCCTCGGGTGGCCACAGCCACTGTGGCAGCAATTCCCACCATTCCCGTAGACAGGGCTGAGGGCAGGGCCAGTGGTCCCCAGTTCCTGTCAGCAACGGATTCATCTCACGCTCTGCGGCTCTTCTACAAGATGTTCGGAGAGGGGGATCGGGCAGCACAAAACCCACTTCTCTCTGCTGCTCCATCTTGTTGATACTTCAACTGCTCTGTCACCCTGTTTGGCTCCTCCAGTAAGAGATTCCCAAACATGGGAATCCACCATGCTGGATTTTGTAATGTGGACATCAGTCCAGTGGCAAAAAGACTGGGGGTGAAAGCCTACACCCATCAGAGGCAAGACTCCCATTACCAAGAAGGATATCCCACCCACTTATTTTCTGCAAAGCTGCATTTTCTGCAGTTTACAAACTGCATGACATTACACAAACCAGTCAAAGTCCCTTCGTAAGAGAAGAGACAACAGAATAAGAAGTCTCTTATTTCATTTTTTTAAATAATTTCAATAATTTGAAATTTCAAATTATTATTTCAGGGGAGCTGTTTTTAGCACAGCCAAAGGGATGGTGTGTCCACATACTGATATTCAAGTCCAAATATAACCCTTCAATAAGTAATATTTGAATAGCAATGTGGTATCAGTAGCAGATGTGGTCACTGGCACGATCATTTGGTAGATTACTCGGTAAATGTGAAATAATTGCAGACTGATTTCCAGTTTCATTTACAGACACTCCCCTCACGCCTTCTCCTGGTTTGCTGTCCTTTCACTTTCCTGACAGACTCAGAGTGATCTCTCATAATGCCAACAAAATTTTTCCAGTGAATGCACAATACTGCCACAAATTCTAATGTTAAGTTTAACTTTTTGGGTTGCTGGCTACATATTTTGCAGAAGAAGAGCACATCAGTTTTTTAAGGGCACCAAACAGCACTGCACAGCACTGTTATCCACACTGTGATGTTCATTGCCACATTTCCCACCATCCGACATTTCTCAGTAAAGGAGATCAGGACATTAACTCTGGTTGAAACATCAGGGCAAAAAAATATGCAGACAAAATGCTTGTATCTGAACTGGAATATAAACCAAGCCCTGGGAATAATAGACTCTCCAACTAATTGCAAGGTTTCTTGTACTTTTATAATGCAAAGTTACACAAAAAAACCCTCACTATTAAGTAAAAATAAGATACTTTGCAGCTCCCTAGCCTGCAGTAACCAAGGATCTCAAATCTCTTTATAAACATTATAAGCATGAATTAATTTAGACTGCTAACAGCCCTGAAAAGCAGGTACTATTAATCCTTCTTAATGTATAGGTAAAGTGAGGCATCAAGTGATGAAATAAGTTAGTCACTAAGTGAATCAGTAGCTGATCCAAAAATAAATATTTCTAAGTAGCTTTGCACTCTAAAATAAACAAGCTGGAAAAGAGAAGGTATGAGCTGGCAGGAGCTGGAAATGAGAGGACAAGGGATAGTAGGGAATTATAGTAAATGATATTGTATGAAGGCAGCACCTCTTAAAGCACCTAAATAACTAATATGTCATTATTAAAAATTTCCTTCCCCAAGTTTAAGGGATTTGGGGAGTTGGGGAAGCTAGTTCAAATTGCATCTGCTACACCTGTTCTTAAAAGAACATGTTCCTTCTAAGATTTCAGTAGAGAGAACTTCAACAGGAAAAGCAGAGGGAAAAAAGTCTCCTGGAATACTTTTAGAGGAAGAACCAAGGCAAAATCACAGAATCACAGAATCATTAAGGTTGGAAAAGACCTTTAAGATCATCAAGTCCAACCATCAACCCAACAGCACCATGCCCACTAAACCATGTCCTGAAGTGCCACATCTACACATTTTTTGAACACTTCCAGTGATGGCGACTCCACCACCGCCCTGGGCAGCCTGTGCCAATGCTTGACCACTTCTCAGTAAAGAAACATTTTCCTAATATTTAGTCTAATTGCATGGGAGAAGCTGAATGTGCTGTCACCTCTTGTACATCGCCTTCATAGTTTGGTGAAGTTGTGTAAGAAGCAGCTGTGTACAGTTTCGTGCCTGTTTAGCTAATCTCAAGGACCGTGCTATAGGCATCAGCTTGTGGGGAATTCATTCAGGCTTCGCCTCCTGCTGATACATGAAGTGCCCATCTTCTCCTTCTGCCTGTGATGGGGCAGAAGTAGTGTGCCTGACTTCCCAGCTATGAGACCATGTCCACTACTCATTGGAAATGCTCTGCCCCTATTTCAAAAACTCGTTTTACCTTCTCGAGAAAGAAAAGCAGGGGAGGGGATTAAGCTCCAGCAGCTCAGTGATAGATTCATGCATGCAGCCTGCTTGGAGGAGGAGGCAGTAACTCTGGAACTGATTTAGGAGTGACATTTATGGGTTTTGGAGGAAATCACATCCACGTCAGCAAGACCACACAAACAATGACCAGGAGAGGGGCACCTGCCTAGTGTTTAACTGGGCTTAGTGAAGGATCTCTTAAAAGAGATGTTTCCCTGCATCAAGAACTACTGATCACACCTGTCTTTCAGGCCTCCTGGAAGACGTTGTATTAGCATCGTGCTGCATCCTCACCTTGGAACAAACAGCACAAACGGCACGGGTTTCAACCTCCCTCTCCAACCCGTCCCAGCCACCCCAGCCTGCAAACTGGTTCCTTCTTGAGCTGAGACAACAACAAGGTCTCCACACTGATTTCGTTCTCGGGTTAGCTGTTGCGAGGAAGAACAAGAGGCATTTTCACACTGGCAGGCGCAGAGAGACCCAGGTTTTTCAACCTGGGCTCAGAGCTGGCTCCAGCTCAGGCTATACGTTTTGTTGGCTCATCTACAGCATGGTGCTGACTGCAGGACGCAGCCTCAGGCTCGGTGCTTGCCCCTCGTCTTGGAGCAGGGCAAGGTAACCTTACGTCTGAAGAAAGGAAAGGAAAGGTTTGAGCCACACAGACTTGATCAGGGCTGTCTGTGCCCACTTCAGCAGAGGACTGTAGAAGACACAGACCCTCCCTCCCCGACTGACTGACTGCTGTGTACAGGATGTTTTGTTCTTTTCCTTTCCTGTTTTCTCTTCTTTGTGGGCCAGTGTTTTTGTTTTGTTTCTTTTCTCCTTTTCTCTTTCCAAACCACAACTCAGGCCAACATAAATTCTTCTCTTTTTGTTTTTTTTTAAACTCTGCTTCTAGGGCAAGCTACAGAGCGTACTCTCTAGGAAAAGACAGACATTCCCTCTTCATTTCTTTGTCTCCTCCAATCACCATCTGAGACTCGTGCAGAGTATCTGATCCCTGAACGTGATCCCACAGCAGAGACACAGCATGGAAGATACTTGGGACCAGATAGTGTGTTTCTCACTCTGCAGAGCTGGTGCAAAGTTACTTCTGGGTTGGGATGTACGAGCAGGCTTGATGATACCAGCTCCATCACTACACTCTCCGTGGTCACTTCGCTGGCTGTAGATTTGGCACAAAGGACCTAGCTACCCAGAAAGGCCCCAGCTTGGAGCTGACGGTGATATCCTTCTCTGCTTACACCCCTGCCTTGGGCCCACACTAGAACACAAAGCAGACTCAAAGCATCACCCTTCACACAGCCCTGAGGTTGCCTGTTAGGTCCAGACCCATCCCACTGAACTTTCATCACTTGTCTGAGCACCTACCTCTGTCCTTCAACCAGATCCCTCTTTTATGAACTTACAGGCAGACAGATTAGGACTTAGGTTTATAGCCCAGATGATGGGCCAGCAGTGAGCATGATCGGAGAGTGGGTTTTGACACAGCTCCACTAACCCACTTGACACATGCTCACAGTTCCCTCCACCTGAGAGCAGGGCACTGCTGAAAAGCTGCAAAGCACATAAAACCAGCATGCAGGTTATCAGTAATTCCTGGCTGGTTTGTCCAGGGTCCACAGGTCAGTACAAAGCGGACAAGTGGGACAAGTGGTGTCTTGGATGGTTGTGTATTTTCTGACCCTCAGTAGAGTAAGGACCACAAAAATTACATCTGTCTCTCCATCACACAGAGGTGGTGTGGCCACTAAGAAACACATGAAACAGTCTCTCAAGCTGTACCCAAAAACAAGACAGCTACAGGGGCAGGCACCCACAGGCACCCAGAGCAGTAGAGAGCAAAACTTGGGTATGGAGACATGAGCTTGTCCCTCCATCCGCATGTGCTGGCTGCAGCTCTCTACAGAACTGTGACATTTTGGTAGCAGCTACCTCTCCCCTGAGAAAACTGGTGGAAGTCCTCTCTTTATCTCAGCTTGCACCGGTTCTTCAGATCTGAAACACGGCCACTCCCGGCCCCCTCCCAAGGGTGGCCAGAGAAGGAAAGGGACATCGTACCTCACCCCTTCCATCTCCTTGCTACCTATCTTGCATGGCAATTTTATGCATCCTGTTCTCATCATCACCGTTCATATTAATGAATGAAACAATCCCCCAGAACAATGGGCCTCCATGATATCTTGACCACCTGGTGTTTTTTATTAGCTTCACAGCCAGTACCTTTTTTTCTGACCCATAAAAGAATTAGTCAATCCACGAGCGTGCGCCTGGCTTTTCACACTGCCACAGAAAGCGGGGGGAAGGCAGCTATTCACCAACGAGTGTTTACGACCTGCTTTGCCCCAGATGCCGTCACAAATGCTGCCAGATGAACCCAATCCCACGCAACCCTTTCACCTTCAAAGTCAAACACCTCTGTGTTTCAGTGCACGGGCAGCAAAGGAGGCTTCTGCAAGGCACACGTCGCACGTAGGGATAAGCTATACGTGCCCCTCCAGCCCGTCAATGCAAAAGTCGGTCTGAATGCTTCAAGCGTAACCACGAACACAAAAACCCAGTCAAAGTGCAAAGATCAGCAGTATTTTTCAAGCCTGTTTTGAAAGTGCTTTTGAGTCTTCCCATCACTACTCAGATGCTGCTGCCTATCCCCATGACCACAATATATTAGCTCCAGTAGCTTTTCAGCGACTCAGCTTTGCCACAGCTTCCTGCGTTTGAGCATACCCTCTGCACTCGGCTGGAGCTTTGCCAGCCCCAGCTTTGCTCAGGCCTGGTTCAATTTAGTACTGGGGGGGGAAGGGGCGGGGGGCTGTTTGTATTGGAAAAAAAAAAAAGCCCAAATGCTGCACCTGAAGACTATAGAAGAACGGCTGTTTCCGACGAAACCTCCTTGCTCCTGTTTCAGAGAGAGTTCAGAGACCTCCACGCACGGGTAGCTCTAGAGAATGTGCTCCTAATTATTGACAGTTTGTTTCAGGAACTGCTACCTTCCCCTCTCCCTCAACACATTCGCTAAATCCTTGCTCATTTACACCGAAGATGAACTTAATTTGAAAAGAGAAGACATGGGTAGGCTCTGAAGGAATACACACAATTGTTTTTGTAATGCATTTAACTAATTGGCAGTGTTGATCTACCAAGCATCCCAAGTGAACGTGAGCCCTTGAGCTAGGTCTACAGTTAGGGCTTGCCTTTGCTGCTGAAAAACCAGGGTTTGGGGTTTTTTTCTTAACCTCAGAATGACTGAGGTGCCTGAGTTATCCTGAGGTAAAACTATAATAAAGAGAAAGCATGTTACTTTGACTGGGGTGAATTTGCTGAGGTCAGTCCTTTATCCCTGAACCCCACCTCACCATGCGTTTGCCTTGCAGCAAAAATGAAGGACCTCTCTTCCCTGTATTGTTGCGCTGATTAGCGAGCTGAAGCGACTTAGCTGTGCTTTAACATGTTTTACCTAACGCGAGTTTCAAATCCTGAGGACACTAAGAAGTGCTTTACCTTAGGCTGAAAACCAACAGTTATGCAGTGACTGACCTAAAACTTCATAACTATGCTAAAATAACAAATGCAGAAATGTGCCTAAAAACCCAGACTTGCCTTCACCACATCTCCCTCAATGGCAGCATGGGCACAGTAGAAGGAGAGAGAAATGCAGTTTTTCCAGCACTGGCCTGTTTTATGACCCTGGGCAATAGTTTCTCCATTATTTTCCCCTCTTGCTGTCTTTGTCCCTATGAAAGCTCTCTGGGGCAAGGACATTGTCTCATTGCAGGTAGGACCTTGAGCAAGGCTTCTCATGCCGTTGCAGTGGAGCAAGTTACCCAAGAAGAGAGTTGGGCAACTGAAGCAAATCAGTGTCCTCCTGTGGCACACCCACACCCACTGCAGTGGTTTGACATGCGTTAGGGACTTACCTTGTTTGCCCCTGTTGACTTGTAGGTGAGGGCAAAGCCAAGCTTTTCGCATTGACTTTTGGTGTAGGTACGTGAGCAAAGTGGGAGTGAGGAACATGTTCCACCTTCTTTGTTTTGCAAAGGTCTTGCTGGTTTCCTCTATAGCAGAGGGTGTTTTGACTGCTGAGTTTTATGTAGGACCTACGCTTTTAAAGTAAGTTCTGGTTTGTTTGGGGTTTTTTCCTAGAGGGACATTTTCTCAAGTTTTGTCATGAGGAAAGCAAGACGATAGGACAGAATTAAAAGTGGCCAATTTTTTCAAAGAAATGGTGGGTTTTTTCAGTTGTTGCTTGAAAGGAAAGCATCTCAGCAGCGTTTGTCACTCCCTGTGATCTCTCCCCATCGACATCTATGGGGAGAAGAAAAGACAGAGAAGAAAATATGTAAATTCAAGTGAATACTAAGGAATATTCACCAAAGAAAATGCAAGAATTTCATAGTAGTGGACGTATTAGTAGTAATGCTTGCACCAGGAGGCCAGGTCCAAATCTGAGAAAAGAGCTTGCCAAATCAGTGCTCTGTCCAAGACATCACCCCGAAGAGAAAGGCATTGGTCTGAACTCAGCAATGATATTAGACACTGGAGAACTCACATAACATACATGTTTCTAAAAATAGAAGTAGAGTGATACCAAAAGCCTTCAAGGCTGATCGTCCCCAAGAGATATGCTCTGTTCCAGTCAAGGAACAGACAATGCACCATGTGACCAGTTTGTTCAATCAAAATGGTTTTAATATTGAATGAATGAACCAAAGTAATGTTAGAACGAAACAGAAGTTCAAATTAACTGCTTTGCCAGCAGTTCCAGATGAGATGGGAGTAGGCAAAACTCACTGCTTAATATTATCCTAGGACCGTGCAAATAACTAATTTATTGGTTCACTTGAATTTTTAAAATGCAGAGTTTGAAAAAAATTCAACTCAGATGAACTCAAAATGAAAATATTCTGAATTTTTAGTGAGTCAGAGTCCAAAGATTAATTCCAAAACTATTGTTTTCATTCAAGATTAATCCAGGTGTATATTTTTTCTGAACCTTTTAGATGTTATTTTTTAAAACTACACTGACACAAATTATAAATCAAAACTACCTTTTAAAGAAAAATGTCAATATACTTCATTGTAAAACATGAAAATGGAGTTTTGAGGCTATCTAATAATTCAAGATTTTTTCTTCTGAGAAAGTTGTGTGCTGTAACCAATACCAGCTGACAAAATATTTCTGTCCACTTGTGTTCTTTACATTTTATAAAATAAAAAAAAAATGGGGGGAAAAAAGGGTCTTAGCTTTAAGTTTGTTTTTCCACCATCACTAGGCCAAAGTCTGGACCTAAGGCAGGATCTCAACATTGTGCTCCCAACCCTGTCATCTTCCAGGTGCCAAACCCACCTCCACCACCCAGACAAAAAGAAAATTGATGGCTCCTAACTCTGCACGGAGCAATCAACGATTTGCACACAAGTGGTGTGATCTGGAGGTGTCATGAAGTGAGGAGCTGAGGAAGAGACAAGGCCCTACACCAGCGTAAGAGTCAGAAGATTGGCCACCACCAGGGACTGCAAAGACCAGTCCTTGTGGAGGAAAGACGTGGGTGGTGAGATGTCTACTCACTTACCGAGTATCTCAGCTTCAAGCAAGAAAATATTGGAATCAGTCCCCTCAGGAAAGCAAGGAGTGAAAGCTGCAAAGATACGTGCGATGCGGCAACAGGATCACATCAGTCAGAAATTACCTGGCTGATCCCATTTTAGAAGAATCATTGAAGAAAAAAGTGAGAGCAAAACTGCAGTCATTCTATTATTGGCATAAGAAGTCGTCAGCGGGTTTGAACCAGAACCTCAGATCTCGACTCTGATACTAGGACCCTCGATCTCTGCTTTTCTCTTACCAGGTGCAACTAGAAATTGAAATATCCACACACCCCGAGGTGCCTGGATCATGAATCCTTCACCTGGGACTGGGAACGCAGGTTGGGACAGAGAGCCTGGCCCTTCTGCTCAGAACAAATGCTATGTCTGGTTCTCGGCCCGGGCTCTGCAGGGGAAGGAGTGCGTCGCCGGGCACCGAGGCAGCGTCGGCTTGTTCCACCGCTCTCGCGCAGCGGTTGACTTCTTCAACTGCTTAAGAGGGTCGCAAAGGAAACAGCTAACTCATCACTTTTTGTCGTCAGTTAAAACTACAAAGAGACCCTAAAAGGCTTTATCCGCTCTTGTCAAACTTCGGTTGGGAGCGGCAGAGAGAAGCTGCAGTTCGTTTTCTCTATTTCACCGTGAAGGTGCTATAAATAGAAGCCTGTGTGTGGCTTTCTGGCTCTCTGAATATATGCCTCACACCTTCTCCATTTTTTTTTTACACCCACATAAACATTTGCATGTCACCAGACCCACAGAGACACACATTTTCCACAACATGCCTATCAAGAAAAAAAAAAGCGAAGGCAACAAAGAAAAGAGTTCTTTGTATGCGTCAGCCCGTGCACGTAGAGGTGTCTGTGCCTGTGTGTGTTTGCATGCAGCACGGTTCGTGTTCGTGTAAATAGAGCTTCAGCAGCCCTTGTACGCTGGCCTTTGGGATGCTTATAAATTCACTTTGCTGTCCCCAATTTCGCATCTCGTCTGATGTCGCTTCGACGTTTTTCTGCCGCTAGGCTGTGGCTTGGCGTTACTGAGACCGCCGCCGTGTGTGGCAAAGAGGTTCCTGTGCTCTTCCTGTTGCACAATTTTTAAAGTCCCCAAAGTGTAATAGGAGGGAGACTGGCCTAACGCTGAGCTGCTTTGCTGGCTGCACTGGAAATGCACCCCGGGAGAGGGGAAGGCTTGGCAGGAGCTGTGGCCATCTCCTCCGGGCCAGCGCCGGGGAGGCTGAGCCTGGAAAAGCCGGCGCGGCAGAGGCTGCAGCAGAACGGACCCGCGGTGACCTGGGCGCTGGAGGAGTCGTGGGTGCCTCCCGCGAAGCGCTGAGCGCTGAAAACCCCGAGAGCCTTCCAGCGTGCGAAGGACTGCTTCCCTGCCTCGCCCCAGGGCTGCTGCCCGTCAGAAGTTTCAGAGAGGTAAAACACGGGGCAGCTGCTCTGCTTTCCGCTTGCCGTGCCGAGCCGTAGCTCTGATTGCTCTGCCCTACACCAGCCTGCAGAACATGCCCTTCTTGGCGTTATTTCAGGCTTCAAATTATTTTGTTGCCTTTTATTGTCTTCATTATTTCCTTTTTTTTTTTAATTTCTCCTTTTCATATTTATATAGCCGATGCATCACAGAATGCCAGCACAGGGCAAAAATCAGCCATCAAGAAACTTTTTAAGTCACCCTGGAATTATATTTTTATGCCAAAAGATGCATTTTCCTTAAGTCGTCTGCCAGACTGGATTGTGTAAAAAAAACTTATGATACTCAAGCTGCCTGAAGACCTGCGTATGGATACAGACAGTTGCAAAAAAACAGGAGACAAAAAAATTGTGAGGTTTTTCTCACCCTCTCCCTTCCTTTCCTATTTTCACACAGATGTTCAAATTGCAAAGATCCAAACAAAACTTTTATTTCAGTTTGAAAATGTGAGGTTATAAAAATAAGGGGGAAGGATTCTACTTTAATTTTTTACTGAAAACTGAAAACTCGGTGACATTTTAACAGACATTCTGAAGTTCACGTACTGACACAGTCCATTTAGACTCGGTTTACCACTTTCCTCACGGATCCAACATTACATACCAGTATTATATAGCAGTCCATGTTTTCAGATGACAACATCTTGTCATGTAATTCTGCTGCCATAGTCTGTTTTCAAGAAACTCTGTAGATGCATACAGGTTTACAAGAATTGCTTCCTTTATTGACTCATGTCCATGCACTGTGGTTTAGGCACATATCCTCTTAAAGGAAATGTGTACATTCATGAACAAGACTATCACTGAAAAATTTGCAAAATGTTGTCCCAGGTAACCATGTTGACTTCCTTTAAAAGTGAGCTAAGTCGCTTTAAAAGGAAAAAAAAAAGTACTTGACTCAGCTGCGTTCGCATAAAGCCATTATAAGCCAGTAAAAAAAAAATGTGTTGCAATTACCTTTTCAGGAAAAAAAAATTATGAACATCATCTGTACGCCAGCCAAGTGGCCTGCCAAAACTAAGACTGGCTGAGCCTTGCTTGGCAGAAAGGTTTCCATGACACGTGGCTAACAGAGTCAGCCGAAGTGGCTCTCAGTCATAACGAAATCGCTAGCAGGGCACCCAAAGGTGCAGTGGCAGAAGAATCTGTAGCAGCCGGAGATGCTGCAAGCGATGGGATGACGTTAGCAGCAGCGGCAGAAGCCTTAATAGAAACTACATGAAAAGTTTTTGCGTTCACCATGAAAAATGGGTTTTGGAAGTGAATTTCCCACGGCACTAAATTGATTGCAAGGGAAGGATGCAGAATCACACCAGCCGGGGCTCTGGTCTATCCTTCAATTAAGGAACTGAATGTACGAGATGTCTTGCTTTGTTGTTTTAACTAGACTGCAAATGTGTTTACAAGATAAAATAAAAGGAAACTCTTCTCTGGTTTCCTTAAAATGTCCATCTTTCTGACCTTCCCAGGTGCCTCGTGGGCTCTCAGTAGCAATTGCTGCTATGTTGGGAAATAACTCTGGAATGAAAAATGAACTTAAATATAGAAATAGAAATAAATCCAAGTAAATTCTCTCAGCTTTAGCAAACAGTCATCAGTCTTTTCTAATACGACCAACTTTCTACTGCCATAGTTGCCTCCAGATGCCTCCTGCCAGCTGGACAGAAGATGGAGGAAGACCAATATCTCTGGCACCTGCATGTAAACTCTGTTCTCAGTGTGTCCCATAGAGAAGGTTCTTCATTGCTGACAGGCCCAACCACACAGTGTGAAAATTTGTTCATCTGAACTTTTCCAACATTATTTTGAAGTGTTCTTTTAAAACTCAGTTTCCTTATGATTCTTCTGAAGACAGTCATGTCATCATGAGGAGGTCGCAGCTGGGACTACAACGCAGGTGTCCTGATCCTCAGCCTCTGATCTCAGTGTGAACGGCACCAAGGGTATTAAAAGGAGGATCCTGCCCATGCAGCACAGTGCAGCACCAAGCTAAAGCTTTAGCAGGGAATAGGAAACAAAAATGAGAAGACATTATCACTGTGGGTGGTATTAGCTAGAGCCTTAACAGTGTGGATAAGCTTGAACTACCTCAGAAGAAGGAATAAGCCAAGAAAGGCCTTGTAGTGGTCAGAGGAAGAAGTGAAGATGCTTTTTGAAGAGGTGTTTTGGTGAGAGCGAAAGCATCCAGAGCTGTGATGGAAACCAAGCAGGATAACTGTCTAGAGGTCAAATTGGGGGATGGTTTTAAATAAGCAGTGGATACAGTAGTTTAGGTTTCCTTCTTCTAACATAAAGTACATAAAATTGGGGATAAAAATAAGATTATAGCTTCAACTATTTAGGTTTTGGGCATCCAGTCTAAGATAATTGTCTACATTCCCTCTATTGTTATGGCAAAGAAGCAGAGACATCTAAAAGGCAATGAGGAACAACTATTTTAGGATAAACTAATATTCCTTTAAATTCACTCTTTCTCGGCAAAACTGAGGAGTACATTCATGTTGGACTAATTCCCTAGCTTTTAGATAGCCTGAGTCTGGAGATATGCAATGGGAAGGCTCCTTTGTTGCACACCTCAACATAAATGGGATGTAAAATAAATCCTCATTTCCAATAAAAGCAATAAAACTTTCTGGATGATGTCAATAGATACAAGGGAATACTGTCATGAAGAAGAATCTTTCTGAATCATGGTTAAAATTAAATACCAAATCAAATTTCTTTTGTTGTTGTTGTTGTTGTTGTTGTTTTTCCACCTTGGCATGTAAACCATTTCATTTTCTCTCTGGAAACTTTTCCTTCCACATCTGTCCAATCACAAGAAGTACCCAACAATTAAGAAAAAAAGGGATCCCTTCAGAGTTTTTTGGCATAATGGTAGTTTCCTATTATTATCAGCAATATTTTTCAGCTAAAATATGTCTGTAGTAAAAATCCCAACTCTCCTTTGGAGCTGGAAGATGTTCAGCAGGCCTGCCACTTCGCTTCAGATCTGTAAAGCTTTTTTCTTGACAAGGCAAATGACCTGGGAGTCTTCTCCTTTCCTTGTTAACAAAGCATGAATTACAATTAAATTTGTTGATATGGATTAGAGAGCAGCCTATAATAAGTAAAAGAAGGGTCCAACTCTAAAACTTTATTATTGATTTTTCCCAGCACAGCCAACGGAAAGCAGGTACATTGGACTGCTTGCTAAAGAGATTACTTAGGGGAAAATTAATCATTTCTTACTTGCAACTCTCTGATTGTGTCTTGTACTCTTGAATTGTCAGTTCTGATCCAAGGTTCAGAAAAGCTTTTGATTATTATTTTCCTGTAGATTGTTCATTTCCAAAAGTTACAATATTCCTTCCTCTACATCACCTGGATCCATGACCCTCAGTAGGGACAGAGGTTGAAACTCTCAGTTTGAAGAGATGGTATTAACATTGTGTTTTCTGCTTGAAGCAATGCAATTTCTGCACACGCAGTCATGTGTGAATGGCTTTTGTAGTATACTGTTTATGCTGAAACAGGCTAGAGGATGTATTTTGAATTTATTACTGTGGTTTTGGGCTGTGTAAGTGTGGTTTTGCAGCTTCTGAATTTTTAACTAATATTTATCAATTAATAAATAAAGGAATTAGTGGAAGCAGCTAATAAAGCATGTTTATGAACCTGGAATAACACAAGCTTGGACTGGTGCCTTCTATTTTTTGATTCCTGTATACTTTGAATTCCCAAACAACTAAGAATGTCCCACTAAGTGTGGGATGTCATTTATCTTGACCCATCTGAGTTATGCATCTCATCTATGTTGGCCATCCAGCCATCCCCTGGGAGATAGGCACCTTCAGATGATGACTCAACTTTCTTACCAAGACAGCTTTGTCAGAATTGCCCAGCCTGAGTAATGAGGTGCCTGACTTCTGCCTAAAACGTGTCAAAACCTGAAAATGGACAGAGCAAAGAGAGAATCCCCTGAAGATGCTGATCCCCTAAACCTGTGAATCATGCTAACAGTATAGGACCCCTCATAAAATGCAGTCACGTTGCTCTTTCTCAAAGTCAGCACAATACATCCCTTAAAGAGATCTCTAAACTATAAATAGTGAAGCAAAACCCTCTTTGGGGCCCATAAGCCTCTCCCCAGCCACCATCACTGCTCAGCAGGTGTTTGCAATACTTCGGTTATTAGCCCATCCCGGGACGAGACCTTTGGGAGCTTGGCTTTGGAGATGGTCCAAGGAAGGCCAGCAGAGTACTTTTGTCCTATGTTTGGTGGGGATGTGTGGTCAGGCAGTCATCCCATGCTCTTCTGGGCTTGGCTGATGCCGAGCAAAAGCTGGATATGTGTAAGGTTTGTCTCTAACCCTTTGAAATGCAGAGCACTGGGGAGTGCTGAGGGAGCTACACATGGTTTTGTGGGATATGTGTTTAAAGATTCTGGATGCTCCAGACAGGTAGCTTTCCAGATTTGGAGTTGTCCAGAAAAGCACATTAAGAGATCCTGGGGAATGTTATGAAGGCCTAAAGGCCCTAAATTTCCCTCCATGACATGTAAGCAAGGCTATATCTCATGGTGTCCCCAGGGTATCCCAAGCCCAGACCAATGCAAACAGTCAGAATATTTGGCCTTGTGGGGCCCGCAGGAACACCATAAAAGCACAATGCAGATAAAACTTTCTAGTACAAAAGCCTCATTAATAAAGATCTTTAATATCAATAGTCCCCAAAGTTGACTGGCCAAAGTCCACCGCACTCAGCAAGAATGCGCTGAGGGAAATGCTAAACGCTCCTCTTCCTCTCAACCTGAACCGAAGCAGCAACGACTTTCTGAGGCCATACGCTCTGGGTCCCGTCAAGCCATGAGGCACAGGTTGGGTCTGCTGTTTTGCAGAGTTCTCCAAGTCAGTATTTGAAATCTGGGCAGGTCAGATCCTCTCCTAATTCAATGTGAAACCACCTGCTTTGGTTACATTTTTCATGGCATAATGTTCAGAGAATTTGTACTTCACCACTCTTCTGTTACACACTATCCAGTGGAAAAGAAGGAAAGAGGGGGAAGGTATACGTAAGTTTGCATAACTTCAGAATGGATTTTAATGAGGGAGAGCATAACACTTAATTCAAAACCAAAGCATCCATTAGTACATTACCTTTCCACCGTATCAGTGCAATACATTTCATTCCCTTTTCCAAATACCATTTAACATAAACCATTTATTTTTTCAACTTTTCCCACAAGCATTTTAATGCAGGATTTGGACACCTTTCAGAAGAGTCGTGTGATGTAATGCATTTGAGAGACATAACAATATATGTGAAGTTTGGAAAATCTTTTGCAACATGAATAAAAATAATTGCTCTTTTCAAAAAGCAAAATCTGACTTGCTGTCAAGGGTTGTGAAGAAGGTGGGGAGAAGGGAAATTGTCTTCATAATTAGTATTTCTAGATTATCGTCTGCAACCAGATTTTCACAAAAGCTCCAGGTATGTCTAAGCAGCACCGCACTAGTTTGGGTACTGAAAGGAGCAGAGCTCCATGCATTGGTTTTCCTCGTCAGCATGGTCAAGAGTCCCATGTTCCCAAAGGAGTACTGCTTCCAGGACCCAAGCAACTATCTATATTTTCATATATTTCCACACTGTGCTGTGTATACATCTACCCAAACATATGAATGATTTCAACAAATGAAATTCATCTGAACTAAATGGACATCTGGCCCAGGGTGATTCCTGTCATCTCAAATGAGATATCTTTAGGTGTCTAAATTGGTAGCCCAAGGACCCTGGGCTCAGCAGCCCCTGTCACCTTGCATCCTTCACAGCTGAAGGTTCAGATTACTCGGCAGCCCATATATCACTCCCCTCCAACTACAAATTGCTGTCCTCAAGTATCATAGACCTTCATGAGGGGACATCTCAGCTACACATGAGCTGCGTGCTGTTCCAGAGCCACTAGCAGTCTGCCCTTGCCTTAAGAGAGGGGACCTTTCTCGGGCTACAGTCCTGCTCTGAGTTTCAGGACAACGCAACTGAAGTCTTAGCCTTTGTGGTCTGCAGTGAATTACCCCACCAGTAAAATTTTCTGTTTATCATTTCAGGTGTATCTGGACATCCCAGATGGTCAGTGTGGGGTATGACCTTGTATGCAGTAGTATCAGAGGATTTCTGTTGGGTTTTAGTGCATGCGAGTTCATGGGAATTTGCACAAACACAGCCCGCAGCCCAGCCTGTCCTATGCTGCCACGATCCACAAATGGGCTTTGATCTTTCCATCTTGTTTTCTTAACTCAAGAAAGCCCTGACTTCATCTTTCCCAACTAGTCACGGATATTCACCAATCATTTTTCCTCCTCTAGGTTTGTTTAAAAGCAGGGTACACAGGCCATGCACTGATCAATATTCGCACCCTGTGTGGTCTCTCGGTGTCACAAGATATGTAACCGTGACCGGCTGACCAAATCCTTTAAGCATCGTGTCTAATGGCAAATGCATAGACATATATTTTTTAAATAGAATATAGCTATAAGGAAATACAATAAACTCCGGGGACTCAGCAAGAGTTTCAGCACATTGGCAGCTCTCTGAAAATTTGTTATCAATTAGAACGAGATACGGTCTACTATGCTTACACATGTTAGTAATATTTAAATCCAAAAGGACAACCTATTGAAGACAACAATATTTAGCTGGAGTCAAAGAACTGAGATGTAACCGAGTGTGATACTATGAATAACAAAGGAGGAAGGCTGTCACAATTTTTCATTATAATTTTTAGCTGCCAATTTAGTTCTACGTACTCACTTTTAAGAGTCTCACCTCACAAGGATTTGACCTGAAGTATATTGGTTTGTCATGAAATTAAACTTTTTACTCAAATAGGATTTTAAATGCATAAAAATTCTCAAGGAATAATTTTAAAGTCTTTCTAAGAAAAAAAAAATGGAAACTATAAGAAAAAATAAGAGAGAGAGAGGAAAAGAGGTTACATTTGACCAAAGGAAGACAAACGTCTGCCTAGAGAAGGATGCACTTTCAAAAATATTTTTTTCCCTGTATCCGGGTTCATCTTTGTTAGCTCAATAAAAATTATAATAATGGGGTGTGCCTGTGAGACAGATAACTATCTGTAAAACACTGAAGTAATGCTCACACTGTGCTGCCAAAGCCCTAGAGATTAATTTTTAACAGGATGCCTGATATTCTTCCCACCCCCAAAATCTATTCAAGCACCTTCTACAACTTCCTTGCTTGCACTTTCTTAGCATATGCTAAGTTTAAGAGACTCTATCAGGACGCTGTCATTAACCGAGCAGAAAAACTGGTCTCAATATTTCGGATAAAAGCATCTTACCCAGGACCAGCTAATGGTGGATCAGTGAAACAAAGGCAGCAGATCTTTCAGGCCACCCATTAGATTATCCCTGTTGCCCTCATTCTGCCACTGCTGCCTGGGGTTAGGCTGGGTGATTACATCTCATAGCAGTCTTCGCTGGGGAAGTGCAATCTTCTTCAGCCAATGTTTCTCTTGAAGGAAAATCCCTATGGTTGTTTACTGGATGCACTCCCATGTGTTTAGCATGGGGGTAGATAGAGAGCAATGATATTGTGGTGAGATGGGGAGGTTTCTGTTTTCCCCACGAGCGAACAGATCCTGTTCGCAGCACAAACGTAGGCTAAGGAGAGCAGCTGGGTCCTTGCCTGGGTGAATTTGGAGGTGAACTGATGATAGTTACCCATATGCCTGGAGAGTAAAAGGCATGTGGGCCTCTCTGATCCCTGTGCTAAGGTCAGGGCAATATGATAGGAAGGGGAGTAGATGGCCGCGAAAAATAACCACAAAAACTTACTTGGGAGTGTCCTTTTCTTTCAATCTGCACTAGAAAATACCGTATTATTACTGTATTTTCCTTTATGATCGAAGGTGATGTCACTGACAACGCAATTGCTTTTGTACACGTGTGTGTGAGTTAAAAAGTCCCACGTGTGAATGGTGGTTTGGTTACACAAGCAGGTAAGAGGAAAGTCAAGCTGCTCCTTACATCTTCCTGGTTATCCTATACAGCTACGGCAGTGAATCCCGGGGGAAAAGGTTCTTTCCCTTGGAAATGTAATTACGTGATCAATCAGCAACATCACCTAAAAGAAGCCTTGGTCTCACAAAAATTATGTAGACCTGGTGATATGTTGTCTCTGGCCCATTATTCCCCAGCACGTCTCTGATGGAGGAGACGGGGGGTTTTCGCGGCATTCCTACCCACTGACACCCAAGGTGCTCATCCAGCATGAGGTTTTTCTAGTCTCTCTTGTCCACGACATTTTTCCACTGATAACTTGGAGAGAAAATCTGACTTTGCCGTATATGGAAAGAAAAGAATTCACTGATCAAGTAACAGAATTTTGTATGAAATTACAAGTTAAGATTTTGTCCATGTCCCAGCACTGGCATTCGGTCCAACAGGGGCAAAGGCAGCTTTGCCTTGCCTGATTTATCTAACTCCCCAACTTAACCTATTGCCCTTCCTTTAACTGGCCCTCGGGCTATCAGCTCAGATCACAGTGCAGATGTCCACATGTGGGCCGATAGGTAAAAGCCACCTCCCAGTGCCTGTGGTCTTCACAGGCATGCCCACACTCACCAAATTGCCCAGCCCTAGAACTCCAAAGCATCTTCCCTGTGCCAGCAAAACACCGTGCCAAGGAGAAAGGGGTAGACACCTGCATGGGTGACTGGTTTCTTCTGGTACAAACACACACATACTTGCAGGAATGTGCTTTAGTGCAAGGACACCGCTTGCCTATAGCACCTTCTCCACACGCAGAGAAGAACCTTGTAGCTGAGCGCCCTGCAGGGCACCCTTCATGTTAAAGAAAACTTGTCATTTCTCCCAAACGAGGGAGGAAGGAAGAGCTTGTGGTTAATGCAGCAAATGGAGGCTCAGGAAATCTATGTTCATATCCTGGTTCTACCACAGGCTTCCTGTGTGACCTTGGGCAAGTCCCTTAATCTCTCTCTCAGCCTCCCTTCCCCCATGTGTAAAATGGGGATAAAACAGTTCCCACTCCTAATGGGACTCAAACTGGCTTATGAATGTTACTGTACAGCAAGGGAACAGTTATATGTATGGGCCAATCCTTACTTACCTGTGTGTCATCAGCTGACAGGATTCCCAGCTCTAGTTTTCCGTTATCCAGGTCACAACATGCTTCACCCCACCAACCATGTATTAATGGGTAGTAACACGTAATTCTGAAGCTTTAAATTACAAAACCCTGTTAATCGAAATGGGTCTGATGTTTGGTCTGTGCACATCACCGATTTACTGAGTGGAGGCTGAGAGAATTTTTGAACTGTGATTTATTTGCTGTATGATTCTCTCTAACAAGAAACAAGACCGAGACAAAACTAGGCCCTAAGTTATGCTTGCCACAGCACTTTACTGTTTATAAAGAGACATCCTAGTTAGTCTGTTAACAGTCCAGTGAGTTCCCTGTATTCCACTCATGCAGCTGACCAAAACCGTGATGTCCCGTGGTCTTGTTTCTGGGCAATCATGGTTTTCTCTCTTTTTTCACTCCAGCCAGTCCCACTGCACCCACCCACAGCTGTGAAGGTGCGTTAGTCTGCAGTATGGCAGATGTCTGGACATTCGAAAATAGAGTCTGTTTGAGTCAAGTTGGCCTTAATCATATCGTCTACCAGTGTTTAAAGCAACTCATGAAGAACCAAAAATCAAAAGTGAGTTTTCATCCAAAGCTTTTCCATTTAGAGGTGAGAATGTGCAAAACCTGAGCCATGAAAACATAGACAACAGGTTGGCAAGACCATCAAAACCAGATGTGCTCACTCTCAAGGTGAAAAAAGGGCTTTGAGATTTTATTTAAAACATACATTCTGTTCTCATATCCCTTTGAAGAGATCATGTGGGATAATTCGAAGTCTCCTTCTTACACAAACATTGCAAACGTTTCCTGTTGGTGACTATAAAAGGACATTCTAGCTAAGTAAACAGTCCTCTTCATAGTTGTGTCTAAGCAGGAAAGCCCTGTATTCTTCACCAATAGCTCCATTGATGACTACAATTGTTCTGGTTATTGTTTGTATTCGTAATAACACTGATTATAACAAAAGATGAAAACAGGAACTTCCTTAAACTTATTAAATGCTTGCAATGGGGGCCTGGATGTTGCTGGCGTAAGGATGGTTGTACGTCGACGTACTAGAACTGGGGGAGCCAGAGCATCAGCTTGTGTAAATCACTGTCTTCACCAAAGTAAAGCTAAGCAGCTGAGGACCTGGCTTCATAGTGGCATCTTGTGCTACCTAAGACCTCAAAACGCCCTGCTATCACCCACCATTTTCTTGTACCATGAATTAAAGGAAAACTAAAGTTTCAGAAAATTAAATAATGGGGCCAGAAGCATAAATGGGGTTCATGCCAGAGTTTAGGATAGGACCCAGACCTCCCACCTCTTGCTGTGAGTATCCCATAGGAGTGTCCCTGAGCCAGGACTCTGTCCCTGTCCTCAGCCAGCCCATACAACTCTCTCCTTTTCTGTGTTTTTCTCTTTCATTTAAATTATTTTCTATCATCTTATTATTCTACCTGCTAAGGGACCTGCAGAATTCTTTCAGATTTACCACAGAAGAAACCCTTAAGCAGCCACTGCGGTATAACAAACCATCTGCCACTGCTAAACACACCATTCACAAGTATTTTCAGCTTCTGTGGCACCACCGATGGCCAACCTCTTCAATATCATGTGAAGAAACATACCCATGTTGGGTTAGATACTGGAACTACAGATATGAAGTGGACAACGTATGCTAACATCTTCCTCTCCCCAACAGAGCCCGACAGGTTTTTTTGGCTCCTCAGTCCTATGTCCTAAGTGTGTGAGTCCTCAGCCCTTAGACAGAGAAGCAGTAGATCCATCACTGATTGATAGTATCATAACATCCTAAATTCTGGTTGACTTGCTATTTGTTCTCTCTCCCTGTAAGACCAAGATTAAACCACTGGTCTGATTTAGAACAGAGAACTTCCACTGGTCCAACCAACAAGCTTCCCTTCTTTATCATACTGGGTTTTCCACAGCTTAACAATTTTGATACAGTGCCCAGAAGAACATGGTTCCTAGTAAGACAATATATGATGTTTAAAAATGTTTCTAAACTCCAAAAGCATGGCTTGGATTAAGGGCAAAAATAAGATATTTTACCATTTTATAAATCATGTTTGTTACTTTCTTGTCTCACAGCTTTGAAGTAATGGCACGGGGAGGCACTGCTCCTAGAGACAAGGATCTTCTATCATAGCTGCAGAAAGGACCACCTCAAAAAATGAGCAGAACAAAATGTAAGGTGATGCTGTAAGGACCAATAAATTCTGCTTCAAACTGGAAATCTGAATTCATTTGGAAAAGAGGTGTGCCATCAAGGAGGCAGGGAAGCCACAGTCACTTTTGCAGTTTACTGACGTAGGCAATGATCTATTTTGCCTGATCTTGAGAAGGAAACCTCAGGTTCCTGGGTGTGAGCTGATACCTGTGGCTACAACAGCTCGCTGCTGGCTTGCCCAGAGACCTCCATGCGATAGAAAGTATGCAAATGGGCTGGTCGGACTTTCTAAATCTCCTTCTTAAGGCTCCTTTCTACATCTCTGTAGGTAGACAGTCAGGATCCACTTTGCAAGGAGAAAGATGCCCAAGAAGACAGCCCAAAGGCCAGGGATGTAACCTACCTGCAAGTCCCTTGCAGTGACTGAATGGGACTTACGTTTTTCTTGCCTATGTCCTCAGACAGTATCACCATGTTTTGTGAAAACCTTGACACACTCAGCCCCAGCATTTCCTCTAACAGAAGAGGGGGCAGAAACCCATTTGTTCAACCTTTGTTCAGCTTGCAAAATGATTTGTGCTGCCTGTGCGTAAGAGGTTTCACATGAAGTCAGGTGGACCAACTCCCAGTTAACACAGGGGACTTGCTATGGAAAATTGTGTTCCTCTCCCAGCTGAGGCACATAGGTTTTGTTTTCCTGTGTGGCCCCAAGGAAATCCCTTGTGATTTCCCTTAGTCCATCTGTAAGAAGGCAATCACAGCTCCCCGCTTTTCCACGTGGGTTGCAAAAGCCCAGGATCAGGAGTAATCCCTTACACATACGTACAGCACCTGGCACCGTGGCAACCCAAGGCATAACCCACATATCGACAGGACCCACCGCAAGGACAAAACCAGACCACCTCACCCTTATGGAAAGAAGCACCCAAACCGATTTCATGTAACACACAGAAACTGCTGGAGATTGAAAGCCCAGCGTGTGAACTATGAAATTCTCAGCCCCCGTCCCACAGCAGATCCGCAGGACTCAGCTGCCCAACTTGAACTCTAAGTGCTGGCAGCTGATGGCTCTGTTATCCTCCCCCATAAACAACCCGTAGTAAAACCAGGGCAATCAATGGCACAGCCAAGAAACCCTAATGCTTCTCCACCTTTTAACTGGGATTTGCTCCCACTACAAGCCATCCCAGCCAGTTAAGTGGCTTGCCGTTACTGTTTTGCCCCAAATGACATCACTATTTGGCTTTCTGAGCATACCTCTTTGGCTCTGACCCCCCCTTGGCTCTTTTCCCTGTAAACAGGGACTGATTAATGTTGCAGAAGAAGGGCTGTGAATCACGTATTCCATTCTCTTATGGGAAGTCAGAATGTCAATTTTTCCTAGTTTTAAGTGCAGAGAATTGGGATATTTAATGCAGAATCCCTAGCAACGACACAGAAACTGCAGTCTGAGCCCACAGCTGCAAGCTTCCCAACATACTTTCTGTAACAGCAGCTGATGAATCACCCACTAGAAGACATGCACTGAAAAAAAAAAAATGAAACAGCATTCACCGATGCTGCCTATTGTTACCCAGCCCCAAACACATTACAAGGATATTCTTTGATAAGGAAAGAGCCCTCACACGCAAATCCACAAATCTCAGCTGGGCCGTTTAAAGGCTGAATGGAAATAGTGCGACAGCCACAGATGTTCCCTCTTCAATCCTGGGTGGCAGCATTTTACTGCCCACAGTACTCATCACTACTAATGTTTCCAGCTGGTGGCCAAAAACCGACACTCGTTCTGAGCCTTTGCTTTGCAAATGCAAGCAATTTAAAAACAAGAGTTTGCAGAGCAACTCAGGGACCTTGCTGCAGTCACCTTCCCTTCACTTTTTCATGGCAATCTTTCTCACCTTTTCAAAATACAATGGCAAATGAAAAAATAAAGCATGATTTGGACCAGGCTTTTGAAGGGGTTGTGTACATACTGAGATTGAACATTATGGTAGAGCTCCAGAAGAAGGAAAGGCTCTGGGAAATAAGTGGAGAGTCACACTGTTGTTAAAAGGCACCTACCTGACAAGTGGTACAACTAACTGTCTGGTACATTTTATTTCCTGCTAGTATTATGACTAACAATGCAGCAAATGAACCTGAAAAACAGTCAATAGCTAAATGAAATAGAAAGGCACTTCTTTGCAGGAAGATCGTTTCAATCATATATAGAATTTACTGTTTACCTGATGTGGATGATCCACCCCAGGAGATTGACAAGAGCACCCAGAATGATTTAGGAGCACACAGAGCCTACAGAGGTGCGCTGAGGCTCCTAAACGTCTTAAATCTAAAGGATATTCTACCCAAGTATGAATCAAGTATGACAGAAATTAACTGAAGTGAAATATTGTGACCAAACATTCACAGATAACAGGGTCAAGAGCTGAAAAATAATCCACGTTAACCTCGATACCATCGCTGAGGATTGCTTACAGTGTATTATCAGTGTTTATTCAAGATAGAAGTTCTGTTGTGCTAGGTGCTGTAGAAACACACCAAGTATGTCTGACCCAAAGGTACTTCATACATCACTATAAATGCAAGATATTCAGAAGCTTATTTCCTGGCTGTGGCATAAAGATTTGGGCAGGGATGTAACTTCAAGAAGGTCCCTTCGCTTCTCTATACACCATTTTTCCTAAGGAAAAAAAAGAAGAATTATTCTCTTCCCTGTTCAGCCTGCAAACGTCTGGAAGCTGGAGCAGCCTCTGATGGATTTATTAAGCCCTTGTGCAAACCCACTCAAGAGCCAAGCAGTTGTCTGAGCACACCAGGTGTGTTGCACCTCATGTGATAGGGAGAGGTGGCCCCGTTTTTCACCTTCTCAGTGCTGTGGTTGTAGCTAGTCCTATAGGGCCTGGCAAAGGAACGACGATGGTGGAGAATGCTTCTGAGATTTCCCCCACAGCAGAGCAGGAGGCAAGAAGGCAAGTCGTAACTGACTCCTTCAGCTGCACGAGAGTCGGAGCAGACTTGGACTAGGTATGGTGTGTTTCACCCCTGGGGGCCAAGCATAGGGAGGGATATAGGAGGAGAGGTGGAAGAGAGTAAGGATGTAGGTACAAAACCAGAACTGCAGGTAAGTATCCTCATCACTCAGAAAAAGGTTTCTTATTTTTACAGACCCATGTAAGATGAGCTGGCCATATTAGGACACCTGAGGTTAGCATCTCCAGCATCTGTGGGTCAGGACTTGAGAAGAGGCATAGTTAACTCTGTCTCTTCAAATATGCAGCCTTGCATCGTTTGCAGGTCCCATTTTCGTGACAGCTTCTCCCCTAACAAAACCAAGTGAGACTTGAAACTTTAAAAGGAATAGCTAGAGATGTCTCAGAGACACGAGACCAGCTCACCTTCCAAATCGGGGTTACATAGCATCTGCACAACCTAAAGCCATTCTCTCTCTCATCACATCACCTCTTGTTCATGATACAGTGAGCCAAGTGGACTCATTTGTCAGGAAACGGCTGGCAGTTGATGTGCCTTGAGAGGTCTTCCTTCAGCACCTTTGAGTTGGCCAACAGGATTTCTGTAGTGGCTGTGGGACCAATCTCAGAGATCCAGGTTTCTGGGCTAACTTGCCCACTGTTCGTCTCAGGACGGTTAAATCCTGCGAATGCAGCAGATGCTGTGTCCTTATTTCCAGCCCAAGGCATTTGAACCAGTTCTACTAGGTGGAAGTGGAAAACAGTTTTTCCTTTAGCGTTGCCTGCTAGGAAACTTTCCTTTGCTTCCTCTGTTCCTACCAGGAAAACTTCCTTTGATTCCTCTGCTCCTACCAGGAAACCTTCCTTTGCTTCCTCGTCTCCTAGCCAGTGACTGGTACAGACTGGGTATGCAAGAGCAGCATAAAACCTTTTTGCATTAGGGCAAATAACTCTGGTTTTAAGAACAAATAAAGCCACACGGATGCAAAGAGCAGCGCTGCTGTTCCATGCTAGGGATGTAACTGTGCTGCTCCCCATTTGCATGACACCCAGAGCAACAGAGGCGGCACGAAACGCAGCCGCTCTTGAGTAGGCGGAGGCGAGTATCCAGTTGACTCAGAGCATCGTTCTGCACCAGGGTGAAAATTTAAGGGCAGCTGGAGGGATGAGAGGGGATCTTGCCTGACTAAAGAGTTTGTTATGTTGATATTGTTGTGCAGGGGAAAAAATAGCTGTAGGGTTTTCTTTAGAAGCTCTGCGTTCATAGAGGGCTATGGGGGTGGAAAGAGGGGGAAATAATTACTAAATCATAATTACTATCTTCAGTATTTACACAAGATAGGCCACACAAGTGTGTTAATAGTGGAGGCACCTTGGTATTTGTTTATTGTTATTGATTTGTATGAAGTGATTTAGGAACCATACGGTCTGGAAGGTGCTACAGAACAGAAAGATAAAACTTTTTTTCTTAGTCAAAGACAGCTGAGAGAAACAGAAGGGGTGGATCTCATCTCACCTGCTCTCCAGCTTCTTAAAGTCTCGTGCAGAGATAGTCTGTGGAAATGAAGAGGCAACACCAGAGAATGGCTCCTCTGACCCATGTCATATCCTTAGTCCCCCAGTGCAGGTACAGCAATACCTGTGTTGTGCCAGAGCTGGTTGCAAACTAGCCACCAAGCAGGGTCCATCAAACATCTATAACATGGGTTTTCTCTTACATGGACTATGCCAGAGACCACCCCATCCCCTCTCCCCACCACCCACTTTACCATAGATAATTTGGCTGTAAAAGTGCGCATAGAAGTGAGCAACCAGGAGGAGGGTGGGAAAGGAGCAGGACACCTCATGGCAGTTTTGCTGCTGATCTGCTGCCTGGTGCTGCGTCCCTGCCGTGCCTTTTTCCAGCTGTACGATCCCGTGGGCAGGCAATGCCTCATATCGCAAGTGCATCCACCACCTGGAGCAATGGGGCCTCAGTTTTGGGAGCAGTCTCTGAGCACCAATCCTAATGACAGTAATTTTAATAACCAAGTTATCTTTGAAAGGGCCTGGAACAAGGGGCTGTTTTGCATCCCTCTGGATTGTTTTTGACTATTGGCAACTAGTAATAAACTATTAGGGAACAAAAAGCAAATGGAAAACAATAGAGGTAATTATATATCTGGATGGATGTTGCACTTCAAATATTATTGTCTCTGTGAAGATATACAGCATGGATGTGTTATTGCAAAAAGAAATGTGCATTGATCTCTTCACCAGGAAACAGGTATGACTGTATTGTGTAAATATTACTTCATTTACTGTCAACAACTGTAGGCTTATTTTCACTTTGCAAACAGATGACAAACGTGCTTGGAGTCATACAACATCAATCTTAAAACTGACAAGGATCCTTCATTTTGCAGCCAATTTTTGAAAGCCAAAAGGCCAAATTCAGACTTGGGCTAATGCCATTCGCTCCAGCAGGAGTGAGATGCCAGATTCTCCACTTTAGTGTAAATCAGATGTGGTCTATGAACTTCAACAGCCGAAGAAGTGGTTCTAAAGCTGTTGACTTCAAAGCTAAGTTTGGCCCACAAAGCTGAAGCACTGGGTGAGCGAGAGGTCTGAATTCCCCCCTGGTGGGAGCAAATGCAGCCCAGCAGATTTCTGTAGAAGTTAAAGATCAATCACGATACTCCTTGATACGTCATTTGAAAACTCAGCTAACTCTGATGTGGTTGCTAACACCAATGAAAAACAGAGCTAAAATGAGAGGACATAACAAACTGTAGCCTTTCAGGCCTGCAGCTTGGAGACCACCGTGGAAACGGCTGCAGCTCCCTCACGCAGTCCACTGCCACCCACTGGCTTGGGTTAGACTTCCTGAAAGAGGATGACTCTAGCTTGGCCTTGAGCTCATTAATCCCCAAAGGATTATTTTGGCAGTTATGAAATTCCAGAGGGAATCATCCTTTAGATCCTCTTCCCGCTCTCTTCCCCGTGTCTTTTGCCAGGAAAGATAATTTACCCTTCAGGGTCTCGTCTGTGAGAAGGGCATACCCAGCCAGAAGTGTGCATCCAGCTCCAGATCTAAGACCCAGGGGAATTTGAGAAGCAGAGACTTTCCTCTAGTGTCTAATCACCCTGTGATATCACAGACTAACTGAGGTCTTCCTTCGCTCTTTTACAAGGGTTACTCTTGCAAAACAGGGCTGTCCCTGGGCTCAAACAGTCTGAAGTTGTTCAGTGAGACTTGGCTGGTCAAAGGGCAGCACTGCTCAGATCTGGATGTGTCTTTTGTAGGTCAAACTGTAAAACAAAATAATTCTCATGTAATTTTCTTACTTGGTTTTGAAATGCTCTTGCAAGATGCTAACACAATATATGGGGTTTCTGAAAGGCCTAATCTAACTTTCAGGGTGTCCAATTCCCACAATGTACTATTTGAAAGTAAGTAAGTGAGGTGATAAGGACATACCAGGGTGGGCACCGTGTCAGGATGAAATGCTGGGAGGAAGCATCGTTAAAAGGAGGAGAACAAGAGACAGCTCATGCACAGAGAGAGACGAGAAGGCTATACCGTGGACCTATTAGCTTTTATTCTACCCTCCAGTATGTGGTACGTTTGGCAAAGCCACAAGGACTCTGTATCTCTCTCTCTCATTGTAAGTTCTGTTTGAATATGGGGTTTCCTGGCTATTTTGAGCCATAGCCTGCAGGAGGTGCCAGGAAAAAATACCTGGCACAGGCTAATATGACCTATGTGACAGTCCATTCAAATAGGACACACATGGACGACAGAGCAGCCTCCTCTTGAGGTAAACAAGTATTTTTAGTCTGGACTATGGGGAACTGGTAATTAAGCAATGTATCCCCTGGTAGACATCTGTCAGAGCCCATTAAGAGTCTGAAGTCATCAAAATGTGAGAAAGTAGAAGGCAGGTTGGAATAGGGATTGCAAAGAAACAATGCTGTTTGCTGGAGGATAGAACATGATCTCCTCATTGGGCTTAGGCACAACTCTTCAAGCACTCAAGAGGGTTAAGAATGGGCAATAAAGAGGGTGTTGTTTATCTCATCCAGATCTTCAAGTAGTTTAAATACACTGAGATGGTTTTCAGAGCCTTTGAAGCTTTCTCTGTTTCTTTGCTTGCATCATCACTCATCTCAAAAAAGATGAGTGGACACCGCGGATGCCCATGCTCCTGAGAGGGCTCCAAGCTATGCCCAGAGGCATCTTAAGAGCTCAGCAGAAGTATTGTACCTACAGCAATATCATTTTTCTTGCATCAAAGTAAACAGTGATTTTTTTATTTGGAACTGCTCATTGCAGGGGGATTGCACTATATGACCTTTTGAAGGTCCCTTCCAACCCAAACTGTTCTATGATTCTGTGGTTCTATGAACTTCAGGACTGGCGTTCGTCTGACCAGATGAAGGTGTCTACAAGGTTATCGTCTTGGCTGGTCTCCCTAGGTCTTCTTTAGAGTCCAGGGAGAGAAATGTCCAAATCCCAAAAGTTAGAAGAAATTAAGTCTGCTATGGAAGCTTTGAGGAGCAGATCCCAAAGCTCCCTATTTGCTTCTGTTTCTTCCTGTTCCCTTGTAACCCAGAATGGCCAGGAGTTTGGAGCTCAGGAGACATACGTAGGATGTGGAGAGAAGAGGGGAGAGAGGTTCCTCAGTGAGCATTCAGCTGAAGAGTAGTAAGAGGCAGTAGGAACAGGAATATGTGTGATAACCCTTCTGGGGGCTGAGGTGGGACCTGTTTGAAAAGATATCTGTGTCAAAAATGACAGTCTCCAACTGTCAAGGAGGGCTAGTCTGTAATGCATAACGAACGTTAAATTCTTTACACTGTCCTTTAAACATCCACAGCCAGTCCTGAGCTAATGCCTTTCCTGAGGACATCACTCCACCATGAAACAATGAATTGTTTTCTCTCTTCCTCTTGCATTCCCTTCTCTCTAGTATGGAGGGAATCATGATGCCCCACAGCCTTTTTACTGAAACCATGGAGTTTTCTCCCAGCCACTTGAAACAACCAGGGTGTAGTTTAGAAGAAAGTTGGTCTCTTCTCTTGTTGGACAGGGAGATCCAGCAAGGAGGGCATTTCTGGTCTGGAAGTGAAAAGTATGTCATGCACAGCTGGTGTTTGCAAAAGGGCGTGATTGCTTAAAGACAACAAAAAAACGTTGGTCTGAGGAGGCCTCAGGTCCTGCGTGGTCCCTCCCAAGACAGTGCTCACTAGAACAAGAGTTTTTCATTTTTGCTTTGTAAGATGGATTTGTCCATCTGGCACCATTGCAGTTTGCAGAGTTCAACACTGTCAAGATGTGACATTGCGAGTTAATTGTCGAAAGACTACAGATCCCCACTGTCCAAGCATCATGACCCTGAGTAAAACTCAAGCCTTCCTATCAGTGAGGTTGATTCTCACAACAACCCCTCCTTACCTTCCTTTATTTTCAGCTCTTTTCCTTCTTTCCTCTATCTCTCCAGCTTCTCACTTTCTTCCCTACCATCACCAGTCTCAGAAAAAACATTTAAAACTTATTTCTTGAAATACAGTGGGTACCACCACATTGTACAGTTGGGTTCAGAACAGGTCTGGGGAAAATAAAATTAGCCCATCTCTCAGGGAAAAGTTGGGGGGGATTTAGCAAGGAATCACTTAGCATTGGAAGCAAAGCCAACTCACTGGAAATATTTCTGTTAAAAAAAAAAAAAAACCTACATCTCCTTAACATGAGCCCACTGTGACTTGTGCACACAAATAAGAGCATTTGCACTGGCAAATGTCATGTAGGCCTGAGTACTGAGCACAACTACATTTGCAAAGAGACGGGGTTGGGAAGCAGAAGCTTCACCCAATAATTTATCAGGACCTGACAAGCTTCAAACAGGAAGCTTCTTTTTCCAGAGTATTGAGTCAACAGTGAAATAAACTGAGCTAATGTGGGGAATTTTTACCCGCTATTCCTATATTGTCACAACAAGAAAACCAGAGTGTGGGAGCACCTATTCTAGAGCAGAGCTTCAGGACTTCAGCTTATTTTAACCTCGCAATGAGGCTGGTAGAAAGCAGAGTTATCTGTAGAGCATCTGCACAGAAAGTGAAGACCACAGCTATTTTGTTTAATCTGTCTTCAGATAGATAGTGTCTTAAAGACAAAAGGTCACTGATAGAGTCAGCAACAAGCCCTTTTTCTTGAAACACACTGGCTCTGCTTCCTCAGTGTCCTCCCATCCAGACAACACCCAGCCTTGCTCCTCACTGCTTCAGGCTGTGAAGAAAACTGCACCTTGAGAGAGCACAGCCATCTATGCCAAGCCGCCAGCTCAGCTGGCATCAGTTTCCAGGGCACAGCTGGGAAATACCACCCTGTCCCAGATGCGGCAGGTATTTGGCCTTGCTTGGGTTTATAACCCATCCTTTGTGAGCCAGCTTAAACTGGCTGAGAAAAACTGAGAGGCCCTAAACACCCTGTGACCTTCGCCTTTTGGTCTGAGACACTAATACTTAGCCCAGGCCTGGTTCAATACTGTGCTTAGGAAGAGCTGACCTCAAGCACAGTATTGGGAGTGGGAGCTGGTGGACCATGCCTGGCCTGTGCCTCCACTGGTTGTGTGCTTGAGCTTTTCCTCACCTCCATTGCTGCATCCTTCCCCCTGCAGAGACCTCTGGACTTCAAGACAGATGTGTCTGAGTTTGCCAAGGCAGCATGGACAGGTCAGGCATCAGCAGTAGGCTCAGAGTGATGCCCAATTTACCGTGTAGACGAACATTGCAACCACCGAAGTGTCACTTCAAATCCATTCATCAAATTTAACAATTTTCCCTGGCTGCCCTCTGCCATGGGGCTTCTTACTCCTGCCTCAGCCGGGAGCCCAAGTGCCTCCCTCTCCCTTCCCAAAACACCCCCCAGCCTCCCTCCTCACTGAGGTTCAACCCATGCTGCAGGTCCCCATCGGTAAACCCCGTCAGTGGTAACCACCACCGCTCTCCAGCTGCTTGTGCTGGATTAAATACTTCAAGGTTGCCCTGAAATCCCACCTTTCCCTCAACGGGGTAGCAATAATCCCTCCCCAGCTTCCAGATCCCCCCACGTCTTGGCTATGGACTCAAGGACTGGAAACTTGCTACCAGCGCAGTAATCTTTTCCCAGCCATAACTGCAGAAGGGAATTATAATTACCCTGGTACAGCAGGGTCTCAATATTATCATCTTCTGTTTGTCCTAAACCAAAGACATGCTAGTATGACTGAACCATTCTGTTTGTGTGTGTGTGCATATACTGCAGAGTTGTACAATAAATTTTAATTTTAACTACACAGATATGTGTTGAGGTTTCTTTGCGTGTGTGCTTGCCCATGTGCATACATGCAGCCGTATGCACACAGCCCTATGGTTAACATGATATATCTATACGTTATTTTTCAGCCATGCTAATAAGAAAAAATTCTTCTGATTCCTTCAAGACCCAAACAAGTCCCCGCTTTCCTGCACTCTTTGCATCCAGGGGTTGCCAACAGCCCTACTGAAAGTAGCAGTTTTCCCCCATCCCCAGGGCATCTCCGCACTAGCACCCGTGGTTTTTCAAGGAGAGGTCGTACAGACACAGAGCCATAAGGGCCGGACAGTCATTGTGTCCAGAGAGCTCATTATACCCACATTGGCTGCAGGGGGTCAGACTGGAGACACTAGGGAACGCCATCCCTCTCCCTTAATTTTAGCCACACAAAGGTGAGTCTAAACTTAAGCAGTTTTTGAGGAATCCCCTGTGATTAGTGGAAGGGAACAAACACTTGCATAAGGCCACCCACCATCTGCCAGCGCTGGTGTCTAACGGGGCTGGAAACACACTGTGGAGGTACCTGTCTCTCTGCAGGTATGATGACCAGCTGAGGTGACACACCAGCCTTCCAGGTAGCTATGACTTGAGGTCAATCCCACCTCAGCTGGCGATGCATGGGAACCACTAAACAGAGCTTAGGTCCCCTGAAAGCCACTGCATTAGTTCAGCTTCTAGATCAAATCCTTTCCCCCCTGAAGAACATGTAGGATGAAGGACCCCATTCTGTGGGACGCTGAGTATCACCATTCTGCATTTGCAGGGTGTCCTCAGCAGCTTCCAAGATTGGGCCCTGAAGTCATCTTATCTTGTGTCTCATGCTAAGCAAGAACTGGGTCACCAGCCACCACAACGTACCTTGCTGTAGCAGTGTTTTCTGTAAAGCTTCGGCTCTCCTTTCCACAGGAGTGTCTCACACTTTACTAAAAAATTATACATGTTTTGCTGCAGAGAAATTCTGAAATGAACAGGACGCGAACGTAAGTCTCTGAAGACAGAAGGCAAAGAGAAAGATCCCTGAAATGTAAATTTTACAGCAGTTTCATGGCTTTTAACCCAATCTTGTAATTTTGAAGAGCTTGGCTTGTGGTTTCTGGACCCCTGGGGTGAGCAGTACTGAAAGTAAGAGGTGCATTCAAGTTCCTCTTGATGTCACAGCTCTGAAACATGCCCCAAGGCAAGAAGGGAGGGGACTGGTAGGGTACAAACCAAATGAGTGAAAAATGTGTCTTCCTTGTCTCTCTCTCTCCCCACTCAGCCCCACTCCTGGCATGGGTTAACCTCTCTTTTGAGAGACAATACTTTTGTTCGAGCTGACCTTCAAGCAGATGTCCCTGAAAAAAGGTAACTCTGGGAAGAAATGTCACAAAACAGAGCCCCACTATTGAAAAGCATGTCTCTGAAAGGCTGAACAGATGGCCCTGGAGTCTCCCAACTCCATGGTGAGGACGCTTGGCAGCAGAATGAACGCTGAGATAAAAAGGAGCTGATTTCATCGGCTGCTCTATCTGGTCAAGCCGTATAACTTGGCCTTGGATTTCTGCTTTTCCACCTCCATTCCTGGAAAGCGTAACAGCTCTTTAAACAAACTCCCAATAACAACAATACCCTTTCATAGGCTTATGCTCATTAATCAGGAAGCTGATTTCCTGTATATCTTTTTTTTCTCCGGGCTTATTTTTACCTTGCCGCTGTGATCAGCTGCAAGACACTACCCTGGATCACCGCACGTGTTTTCTTTTAGAAATCCTCCTGCACCGGAGTCTATACATGCATGAGCATCTGAGAGTGAAAATGTGCATATGTCTCCGCACACGTGGAGACTGACAAAAACACCCCTCCCTTTTTCAAACAGTTAAACATTTACAGGAGTCTGAGTGTGATTTTCCCCCTCTACTCCATTATTTTTTTTTTTTTTAAGCCACGTGAAAAGGTCGCGAGGAAGCCTTAGGCAGATGTACCATGAGCATACAGGGCATGCTGGTCGGATGCGCGTACCTGTGGTTTGCAGAGTACTCTTCAGTGATCACCTCTCTGTAGTTGGCTTGCTCATTCTGCCATCCTTAGGCAAGTCTCTTAACATTTGCATTTCATAAGATGCCACCTAAATATTTTCGTGCACGGGAGCTTTGCTCTCGTTCTCCCTCTCCGTTGCAAGCACGGGGAGGGCTGGAAAACACCCCTGCTTCTCTGGTGTCATGGGAGGGTGAATATACTTCTAAAAGAGTGGGAAGCACCCTGTAGGGAGTAGAGAGAAGGGGAATAGCACCCTTCCTCACCCCGTCCCTGCCAGCAGAGGTGAGCACTGCATGACACCTGCAGAGTCTGGTGGATAAACCAGGAGCTGAGGACTTAGTAATTTTGGGGATGCTCCTTGCTCTGCTGGTGCCTTATGAAGTGACCTCATCCCCTCTTCCCCCCATTGCACGATGGGTTTTCCCAGCCCCCAGCCACAGCATTCGCTGATGCCTCCAGTGCATGAGATTCCATCCCAACGAGCTCCTGCTTCAGTGCCGAAACCGCCCCGAGGAGATGCTTAATCCCTGTCACCAAAACAAAACTCTGTGTGTTTGTTTTTTCACCCTGCGTAACTGTCAGGATTAATGCTGTTTAAATGATGTCAAACAGCCACTGGTTGGTTAGCAATATATTTACTCCATTCGACTTTTCAATGGGACCTTAATATTTTACCACAGGAAGCAGAAAAAAGAAAAAAAAGGGGGGGGGGCTTAGAAAGAAGGCAAGAGTAATAAATTCCAGAGTTACTATCCTTAAACTGTTTTTTTAAACACAAAAACATGAAGAGCCCAGAGTCTCTGATAATGAACATAAAATACAGTTGTTATTAAAATAAAAAATTTTCTGTTCCATCAATTTCCTCCACTATAAATCAATGAGGTACTTAATCAAATATTCTCCTACTTTAATTGTTTTATCTTGCTTTTGTGTTAAATTTCAGTGAGTTACTGTGGGCACTAGACTTCACATTATAGAAAAAAATGTCAGTGGATTGGCCTTAATTAGTATAAAATTCAAACATTGGTTTAGAGCATTAGCCATATTGAAGTAAGCTCCTGCAATTTAACTGGTTCAATGAAACCAATGCAAGTAAAAGAAAGAAGTAGGGAAAAAGACGCCCTGAGTTGGATTAGTAAAGTTAGCTGCTCATCTATTGTCAAATTCTGGAATGAGTTCCCTTCGACTTCAAAATAAGAATAGTTTTTCACAAATCTTTTGAAAACTGTCACTTTGTGTTAACCCATGAAGCATTAAAACTCAGTTGGGGTGTCCTTTCAAAATTCCTTAGCCTTGCTTCAGTCCACTTAGAAATCAGAGATAATTGCCTGGACTAGTCCAGCATTTCCCATGAGAAAACATATCAACACAACGTCTATAAAAGTCTGGGCTCAAACTTCAGTGTTTGCCATGAAGGGCATTACCCTTGTGTTGTGAAAAGACAAGAAACTGTCCCTTGTGAGTCATTTTCTTCTGTAAATAGGAGGGGGAGGATTCTTTTGTGTTTTGTTTAATTCTCTGTTATCAATCGATACCTTCTTGAAAAGGCCACAAGGGATACTTTATGAGTTAGCATTACTGATTAAGCATTTGTAATTGTGATTTAAGGATGATCGTCCATGATATAGATGAATGCAACATGGAAAAACATAGGCAGAGGCATGAAAATGTAGTCCTTTCTGTATTGAAGGCTGAGCTGGCATTTACCCTGGCTTCAGCAGCTAACAGAGGGTAAATTGTTTTTCATCACTGACGTGCTCATGTGTCTGAGCTCCTCATATGGAAAAATGGCCGTGAATAAGTCACCTTTGCTGATCTGGTAGTCTACACAAGTTTCTAATGGGCACCCTTCCTGGAGAAGGTGTCAGGGTGTGATCCAGATACAGACTGAAGCACGGTTCAGATGTCCAATCTCCCAAAGCAAGGGATGGCCATCAGATCACAGGAGTGGCCACGGTAGCCTACATCTGGGGAAATCTGCCTTCCAGTGCGTGCAGGGGTGGATGAGGTGGTCTGTCCCCTAGCAGTAACCCCCTCCTGCATTAGACGGAGAGGGTCAGCAGACCAAGCAGTGCTTGTGCAGCACATGTCACAGAGCTGGAAAAAGACAAGGGTGCAAACGTGCCTACCTCCAAGCAAATGGACCAAGATAAGCTAGTTTTCTCTAACAAACAAGGTCGTGTACCATGGAAAAGTACAAACTCATGAGTTTGAGGGAGATGGAGTGGACCCTCATTTCAGCCATTGCCGAATTTAGATCCAGACCAGGTCTGGATTTTAACCAGCAGTGATGTGTTGAGGTGCTTGGTTCCAGATTCTGTTTTTTTAAGCCACCCAAGAACAATCATCTGCATCAGGGGAAGGAAAAAAACTCTCCACAACATTTACATGGAAGCTTTTGAATTTCAAAGATCTCTTTTAATAAGGCAAGAATGAGGAAGTCTAAAGATGTGCATATCTGTTTTACAGTTGTTAGCCTAATAAATGCAAATATTTCCATCAGCCAAAGGTTTTACCCTGCAGTTTTACCTGCTAACATTTCCTTGTTTTGAATTATGTAGATCAGACATGGAGGAAAAACACAACACTGGTTCTAAGGGTATAGAGCTGTCATCTAATTTTAGCTAAATGCTCTCCAAAGCAGAAAGATGCATAACTGTGGGGTAAATTGTGAGTGAGGTTTGTATTTTTTTAAGGATCTGTTTACAGCTTTGCTAGCCAAACTCAGGTGGAAAAAAAAAAAAGAAAAGAAAAAAACAACACAGGCAATGTTGAATATTTCAAAAGAATCATTAGTAAAAAATACTGCTTCTCAACTTCCAAAATTATTTTATTTCCAAATATAGGTCAAAATCTCACTTGAAAAAAATAAATGTGCGTACTACGCAAGATGCCAACTGAATGTCCTAAGTGTGTTAAGTGTTCCTTGACCAAGATTTCTGAAAGCGGTCAGAGATTTGGGGTGTCGGCTTGTATGTTGCCAACTTAAGACTTTTTATCAGAGCCTGGATTTCAGAAAGGGGGCACTCAACACTCAGAAATCAAGTTCATGAAGGCACCTACGTTCAAGCCTTTCAAAAACAGAGACTCTGAGAATCAGTAGTTGTGCTTGGAAATTTGGACCTTTGTATTCCAATGCTCAAGTCTAACTTCCAAGACATTACTCACATCATTTTATTAATCCAGACACAGGTCACAACCTGGAAGTAAAACCCTGCAGACACCAATCTTGAGAACACATGATCTACAGATCAAAGTCATATTTATATTACTATCATTTGAAAATAGCTTCACAGAAGTGAATGAAGTCTGTGCTAAAGTCAATAAGATTAAAATTAGGTTGCTAAGTGAAAGTTGTTTAGGATGATGGGTAATGGAAATGTTTATATTTGATGGATCATTGCATCAGATCTATGACTGTTGTTGCTGCTGTTATCATGGTTATTGCTGTTGTCATCATCTCTAGCGGTTCCAGCCAAGGTCTACCAACACTGTAATTTCTGCTCTACACGTTCCTGGCAAGACACAAGCTCTGTACCGAAGGCTGTATGGTCTAACCATTCTGCAGGCAAAGGAATGGGTGGTATTTACCTCACCTAACTTTAAACATTGTATATGAGCTAGTAGTCAAGGTTCCCTTTACAGCTACTGGGGAGAAACAAGAGCTTGAGACCAAAGTGAGGTGTCCACCTTAGGGTAAACCGGTCTGGATTCCTGGAGTGCCTCTTTCTCCTTAGTGACTACAGTGGGAATCTGAGATATTTCCCTCCATGCTGGAAGCATCTAAACATAAGTCAGATGAATTGTCTGCAGGAATTAGTCCTGGGCCCGGGCTCAGGCAAGATGTATGACAGAAACAGGGTGACGTCTTGCTTCCAGTCCATTGTTTCACCTATATGTAAAAGAGAACAGACATTAAAGTGCCTTAAAAACTAAAAGTCCAGGATTTATCTGCCTTTATGGAGCAGTCATAAGGCTATTTGTAGAGGAGACCACTCCTTGAGTCATGTGTACCAGAGAGTGAAGACTAGTAGCAATGAGTGTAAAGAGTCTCTTAAGGCATGTGGATCTCATCTGCACCGCAGGAGAATATGCCTTCAAGTGCACTCATAAATTCAGACTCTGTCCAGGATCTCCACCTGGCGTTTTTAACACAGGCCATCCTAAAACTATCCTTTTTAGCAAGGTTGAGGGTCAACAGCTGTGCACTCATCCTTCAAATACAAAGTGGACATCACCAAAGGCAATTCAGAGGAATATAACCTGTCTCGTTGGACTGTAATCACTTTTATATCTACATAATGTGGCTGTAGGAAGCTCTATGGTAAATGCCTTTCCTCAGCCTAGCTAGCTGGGGTGGCAGCAACAATGAAGAAGATGGCCCAACATTCAATGAGACCTTCCCACCCATCACCTCTGATGAAGTCTTCATTGCCACAACTCAACCACTGTTTTTCACCAACTGCTCTAGACAGCTCATCAGCTCCCTGCCCGAGGCAACTCTGTAGAGTTTCTGAAGACTATAACTCAAAATCCCACCCCGTGAGAATACGCACACTGCACTAATAAACTGTACTTGCTCTTCACCAAAAATGCCTCAATTTTATCCATTTTTCAGCCCTTCTAACTCAGCATTTCTGACCAGGAGGAGTCATATAACTGGGGGAATCAAACAGGTTCTGCCCTGCTGTTTGAAAATATGTTGAAACAGTTTGGGAAACTCAGAGATAAAAGCTCTAAAAATGCAAGATATGATGACATAAATTATTCTCCTTAACACGTCAGACAGGAGCAGTAAAAGACATATATGGTCATAATTACCACATCCGTGCATATCTAGCAAAAGGAGGCTGAGATCATATTATAAAAATTAACCTGGGGGACATTACAAATGTTGCTTCTAATGGAATTTTATGATCAACAGACATATATTATAATATTTGAATAACTTTCAGAAGGATTTGTTCTCTGGCAATGCTTTTTTTTTTCCTTCTCTAACCAAAACTAATCTTTCAAAGAAAGTGCAAGGCAAAAGTAAAACTGACCTTTCAAGCTATAGGAGTTGGAAACTTTACACTGATGCTGTTAAAGCTGATTTAAGAAATGCAAAACAATTATTTCACAAATGCATATGTTAAAACTGTAAATTGATATATCAAAACCACAACCTGAATATAGCAATTTGTCTCTTTTTTTCTTTCTTCCTTCCCCTCCCTGTTGTAGTATATTCCACAGCTGCCTGCCAGATAATATACTGATTGCAACTTTCTTAATTTACAGAGCCTTTAAGTCTAATCTCATGAGCCAGCCTAAAGGGCTTCTTCATCCATTGAAATGCCAGAATAATTGAAATTGTCTTCAGCTGACAGTCAGGCAATAATGCATATTTTACTTTGCTGATTGCATGTCAAGGTTACATATAACACTGCTAACAGACCTAATCCTGTGGATCTCAAGCCAGGCTCCCCAGTACGTCATGTGCTTCAATTTTTTTTGTTTCCTCTCTCCATGGATCAGTGTGAGCAGGCTAAGACCAAACGCGCTGGTGAGCAGTATCGGGTGACCCAGTTGCTGTTTGAACAATGCCACCACGGGTTTTCAGCAGCGCTCTAGAGGCAAATGACAGTCTGGGAAAGGTTTTATTTAAAGGTTTCCCTGAAGGGAAAAAGGAGAGGGAGGAGGAAATGCACAAGTAGTCAGTCAAAAAAGGGGTTGGGAGGAAATCTGTGGTATGGCATGAAAGAGGCTTCTGTGTGAACCCATCCTGAATAAACTGCTCAGACTTTCGTTACGATCACACATGGGCATTTCCTGATCCAAAGTCAATGCCTGGTCAATAGAACACTAACGATATCAAGACATATGGGGGCAACAAAAAGGTTTGTTATTCTGTTAAAGGAAATAGAACATGTTTGAAAGCTGTACACAGAAATAAAGGCTATATGGACACAGGGGTGATTCTGAGTTGCTGGGTCTGCGCGTACCCACCCTTCAGCCATGCATGTCAACGTATGCACCATATCCGAGATGCACCAGCTGCACCCAACACAGTGATTTCCATAGGAAAGAAGCTCCAGCCTGTGTTCCAGAGATGATTCCACTGTGCATGGGCAACCGGGAAGCCAAGATCCGAGGGCATATGGCAACTCATCCCACCAGGCAAATTGAGATAAAGCCAACAAGAGAACATACCGATATTCTCCCTGCCACGTGTCCCATCCATGACAACCCCTTACAATAAGTAAATAGGAAATGTTGTCATTTTCCCACAAACAACAGCAGTTTGTGGTTTGTGAGTCATGAGTGATTTATTTGTTGTAAAGGACCTCCATGGGTTTTCCTCCATAAAACTATCCTACCAGACTCTGAATCCAAGCAAACTTTTATTATCCATAAAACCTGCAGCAATGAATTCCCAAGTTTAAGTGACTTTCCCCCATGTTTTAGGAGAAATCAGTGGTTGAGTCAGTAGTTGTTCTGTGATATCTGACCCTGAGCCCACACAACCTTCTTCCCCACGTCTTAAAAAGATAAATGTCAGTCACTTGTCCACATGTACCCTGGATGTTTCACTCCAACAAAAAACATTTATTTTGACATGGGTTTATTTCAACTATATACAAAGAGAGTGAGAGAGAAAGTCTTGTTTGGAGGAAAGGAGGAGGGGGGAGAAGAGAAAACAGAACCTGTTTGGGGAGAAATAACATGAAACTTGGGGGCAGCTTAATTTGCCAGCATGACTCCTGCATCCTCAGCAGTCTGGAAGACTGGAAGATGCTGGGTTTGATGGCCAGCTAGTTTTGGACCTGGCCACCAAAGGAACCAGAGAGCCCAGGGTGTCAAAGGGCAGTCTAGGAGAGCAACAGTCCCTGGATAATGCAGGCATATATCCAACAACCCATATGCAGCCCTGAGCAAGCTGGTCTGAGCTCATAGCTGACCCTCTGTGGAGCAGGAGGTTGGACAGAGACCTCCTGTGGTCCTTTCCAACCCGAATTATCCTATGGTCCCATGATCCAGGGAGGACCAAGGGCGCTTGGCTGCCAGGCAAACTGCCAGGCCATCATCCTTGGAGGCAAAGAGCTCTGGCAGGAAGCTACTGGGGGAAAATGGGCATGGGCTCTGAGAAAGCATCACTGCAGAGGCACAAGGTCTCTGCAGAGAGGCCAGCCTTTCACTGAGATGTCCTGCAGCCTTCCCACCAGGGAACAATAAACCTCTCAGGAACTCTTACAGAGAATCCCCTCTTTCTTCATCTCTTCTTGGGACCAGCAGTTGGATCTGTCATTTCTATTCAGCCTTAACACCATGCTGAATCATATGCCTTCCTCCAGCCAACCCCCCACACCGAGCAGCTTCACACAGCTCTGGGGCAAGATGTTATTCACCCATCTCTCACCAGCTCAGATGCCAGAATGAACAGCCCCCAGCCCACTTCAGCTGGAACAAGCCCAGTCACTTCTAACTTTTTCCACAAGAGGTTTTTTAGCTTGTCTTGTCTTGAGATCTGCAAGTTAAGGAATGCTTACAGGAGCTCATCCCACTTGTCCCACCAAGGCAATAGCTTCCAGTGGGGTCAATGACAGCAAGTTAAGACCCTCTTCCACTAGCAAAGCAGCAACTAGATGAACATATATAGGCAAGCCCCATAGTCCATGGATGAGTTTTCCTGAGATGGAAGTTGGGTAAGAATTGTTTCTGGACTGGTCCAACAAGCGGTAAAGGACTTGAGCAAAAGACAACCTGCCATGTCCCTATCAACATCAACATTCATTTGTTCCTGTAACCCCTGAGTCTCCACTCACATGCTCAGCACGGAGCTGAGCCCATCCTTGCAACAACGTCCTGTGAACGTTTGCATCAGACACAAACAGTGCAAGTTCATCCCTGTCTGTGCTTGACAACACTTTCTTCAGCTGCGCTCTGCCAGGGGTGAGCCTGGGCCCCAGGAGCTGTAATCCTCCCTTCTCGGGTGCAGTCCCATTCTGAAAGGGGTGAGAGAACAAACAGGCTCTGTGAAGTGCATGGAGAAGGGAGGCACGTTCACAGCTAATGGCAAGACATTGCTTTTGGGTAGCAGCAACTGAGGTTACAAACAGTGGCAAGAGCTTTCTGCTTCTAGCACATCCTGGAAAACACTCATGCACTGTCCCTGCCAGCGGCTTGGAAGGGAACATGTGAAGGATGTTCTCCAGAACAAGGTCTGTTCTCCAGGTAAAACCATCCTGGTTCCCTGTTGGAAAAAGGGGCACAGGACATTAGGGAAAGCTAGTTGAATAAAACATTATTAAGAACTCCTTGCTTATAAAGCCCATGGAGTGGATTTAAACCTGTAGCGAAACCTGTAAGAAGGATTCAAGGTCTTTGCTGTTGTAACGTCACTGACTTTACAACAGTGCTAAAATTTAGCAAGTTGCCTTGATAATTAAGTCGTCTAGGAGAAAGCTGAGGACGCAGTAAAGAGTCTTGCTTATTATTAAATCATGACAATAGCAAAATCTGTCTCTATTCAGCACCCATCACATAGGGCGCTGCACCTAGAAAAGATATGCTGTAGGCTGATGATGCCTCCTGCCAGGAACGTTCCTGTTGGCCAGAACAGTTTAGGCTTAAGCTCCAAAATTAGCTTTATTTTTCAATAAGAATAAGGGATTGGGGCAACTCCACCCAAAAGAAAACAATTCTGCCCTCCTGCAAATTAGGCAGCTGGACCCCTCAGGGAAACAGTGCCTTCACATGCCAAGTAGCTCCTGTCTGAGCCCTCCTTCACCTTCCTGAGCTGGAAACCTTTTAAATCTGTGATCTGGGAACCAGCCCATCTCCCCCCTCCTCCCTCAACCCCTACCTTCCCCCAGGGCTCATTCCCATTACTTTTACCTACTTATCCTAGCAAATAGGGTCAACTGTCTTCATGGGTCCTGAAAGAGCACCTACCCTCTGCTGCAGTGAGATTATAATTAACTTCACAAAAGATAGACAGGGAAACAGAGATGAGAAGGGAATTACCCCAGGTCCCCAGCACAGCCAGGAATGCAGCCCGAGAAGGGAATTATCCCAGGTCCCCAGCACAGCCAGGAATGCAGCCCGTGGGTCCCAACCCTGGGTATCCTCCACCTTGCTGCTGACTTGTTCTTTCCCACCTCCTTTACCCTCATCTGGGGCTGCATTCCTGGGCATGCCGCGTTCCACATCTCTATATTTTTCAGCTTATAATTAAGAGGTGGCAGCATAACCCAAAAAGACTATGGTCAACTCATTCTGGCTCTTCAGTCGGGCTCTCCAGCACTCTGCCATGTAGCAGCACTGGATTGTACAGGAAGATGTTGCTCCACGCAGCTCTAAAAGCCATCAAGACCTCTCTATACTCCGACTGTAAGAATAAGAGATTGTAACCAACAACCTCACCTGTCGTCTCTTTACTGGACTCTGTTGAACCCAACCAGTATTTAGGGATTTTTTGGTTCTTCTGGAATGAGACCATGGTTGTTATTCAAGGCTGTAGCCCATGACTCTGAGCAGCTGGATAGTCAAAACTGAACAGGACCTCAATAAACATGATAGGAATCCTTAAACACAAAACACAGTCAAGCATGCGCTCGCCTTCTTAATGGATTTGCCTTTCCCTCAGATTTTGATTTGGAAAACTCCATCCAAAAAGATTCATAAAGTGATGGAGGTGCTTGACATACACTTAAAAGCTCCAGGCCAGATCTTGCAGCTGATATAAATCACTGTCGGCTCCAGCAGCTTCAGCGGCTCAGGCCCTGCCTCAGAATACAGCGAGAGTTAGTGAGAATAAATCAGTGAATTTATCAGTACGTCCCCTTCTCCTTAAACCCAAACACACTTGAACTGATGGATTGGTCCTTTCATATCCCTGCATTATTGTGTCTCAGTTGCATACATTTGTGCTCTCTCCACTATATAATGGATACAAATAATGGACAGCTGTAGGTATGCAAATATAGGTGGTACACTTGTGTGTAGTCATCTATGCACACGCACATATGCTATCTGCAGCCAGCAGCTCAGCTCTGTGAGTCTGTTGACCCTGCACTCCAGTTGAGGATTTGATTTATTCCTGGGGAAAAAAAAAATCCTTCTTTTATTCATTTTCATATTAATAACGATTTAAAAGGTTCCAGTGCACCATTTCTAATACAATTAAGTATATTCAAGATCACAAAATAATATTACAATAACCAGACAATATATACATAAAGAACTCACTTTAATCCAACTAGTACAGAGCTAAGGCTGGAATTAATGCATTATCTGTGCCCATTGTGGCTGAGTATTAAAAGCTATACCCTGCCAGAGAAGAAAAGAGCAATAACCAAGCATCTGTCTTACATTACACCTCTCTGGGTCCTCCAGAATGTGACACCAACAGCATGATGTTCAGCCTTTTTGTGGCGATGCTTCATTTAAGGAAGGTAGCTGCTGTCGTTGCCTCGCTGGGTCCATCGCTTCATCTTCAAGAGTTTCTAAGCCTGATTCATGGCTGCCAGGAGCTTCGCTTCTCCATACTTCCCATTTCTCACCTGGGCTCTGGTTCTCACCTTTGTAGGTTTGTACCTCTACTTCCATTGCCATGTGACATCTGGTGATGGTGCCTTGGCATATGGGGTCAGTGCTTAGCTGTGTCATTCACTAGGCCAATTTTCTTTCCTCTAGTGAATGGGGAGACAACTGGCAATCCCCAAAAAGGGGGAAAAAAATGCGATCAGTGTTAATGCTGGGTCACAAAACCCCCCACCTTATAAGCATGCTAATGTGACCCCACCTAGAGGTCTGTGCACCTCATGCTATACAGCAGAGTGGCAGAGTGGACCTTCCCCAAGGGAGCAAGGAGAGCTGGTTGCAGAGTCACAAGGCACATCTGAGGTGCAGGTCACTACGTCCAGCCTAGTGACCCAGCTTGGAAAAGGTGTAAATTCATAAGAGAAGTGAAGGAGCCAGGCCAAAACTCAGCTGGGACATATTCACACACATCTGCTTTGCTGGACCCCAGAGCAAGGACAGGCATTTCAACAAGACCTGTAGTGCATGGGTAGACACCTGCCCACCAGAAACATGAGCAGAAAAGAGGGAATGGCTGTCACAGGAAAGGGATCCAGATTGATTGCAGGACCAAGTGAAAAAGAAGGAATCCAGCTGCAAAGGAGAGACAGAGTCCATAGTATGGAGGAAAGGTGCCCTTAATGCCAGGGAGATCTCTGACCAGCTATGTATAAAAATATGTTTTCCTTCTGCTGCCTCAAGTAGTGAGTGTTTTGTTCCCCAGGGCCATCTGAAAAGACTTCTCATCCGTTTGCTTCCAGAGCCATGTGTGTCTGGGTTCACTATAGACCGAGATGTCTATGATGATAAAATGCAGAGGATGGTCCCAGTTTTGCAAAGGGATAAGAGCTGATGAGCTCGGATGTGTATCAAGAATTCGGAAGAAGACACTATTTTTCCCTCCGCAGGCCAAAAAAGGCATATCTAGGCCTCAAAGCCTGGTATTGGGAAGATGTGTTCCAGAGGTGCAGTAGACCCTCACTGGGATCATTTACCCGCGATCTGGCCCTGCCATACTTCAACATCGAGGTTGGACAGGAGCTCATCTTTGGCCTATCTCTGCCACAGAGAGCTCAAAAAAAAAGGTGCTTCTCAGTTCACACGGATTTATTTTTAAAGTTGCAAAATCACCAGGAAACCTCAGTGCCAAATTTCATTCCTTGTAAAACTCGTTGAGCAGATCAGTTCCTCAGTTTGACTTCATGTTGCTGATTTCATTGATGACACTCCATACTCATCCATTCACAACTGAGAGCAGAATCGGGCCCTGGACTTAAAAATGGAGCATGCAGCAATCAGTGGGAGGCACAGCAATTGCAAATACATCCGAGCAAATTTTAAAAATGCAAATCAACATTCCCATAAGTCACCGCCATGGTCTTTGGGGTAGATACGCATTTAGGTGATTTAAAAAACGGTCATTATTTACCCAGTAAGCTGTGGCAACTCCTTCAGCAGCTGCCATGCTCGACTGACTTAATACATATTTAAAGTATGCAGAATAAGAGTGGGCAATGCAAAGCAGAGCTGAAACATCCCAGTATTAGATACCTTGGGGGGGTGTTTCTCCATATGCCAAATTAGACAATATTGTGGATTAGTCACTTGCCAAATTCCTTTTCTTTTTTTTTTTCCTCCTTCTTCTCCTTTTTTTTCTAATTTTTTAATCCAAGCTCTTTGAATTAAATAAGAGCCAAAAGATATAAACATCTTCATCCAGGAGACATCTTCGCATCAATAATTACATATATGTCTTTCTAAAGAAATGCGTCGCCCCGTTGTCACGTTGGAGGGGGCAGGAGGAAATGCAGCCCCACACCTGACAGTTCAGTGCGTCAAATTTTAGGCCAAAGCAAATCTTTGCTCTCAAACTCTAGCCCTTCCACGGGCAAAAGCCCCTTCCAGCCCCAACATTAAGCCTCGACAGAAGTGCTGGCGGGGACAGCCACTGCAATGTCATGCCTGCTGCTTAGCAAGGAGGCTCCGGACCTTGCTTCCTTTTGATTGCTCCTTATGTAGGACGAATCCAGATTAAAGGCTAATTTCTTTCCGACTTTGCTGGGTTTGGAGCCTGTCTCTTACTCGGGCTTTGTTGTGCAGTGAGGTAGAGTGTAATTTTCTGACTCTTCCCAACTCCTTAGTTTGAGACAATAATCCACTCTGTCTCCTCTTAATTAAAGTAAATAACCCAGGCTCACAATAGCAGTTCAGAAAAGGGCCTTAAGTCTCGTCATTCCCTCAGTGCAAGGAGCTAATTGATTTTCAAATGATAATGGTGTTTACATTAGAAAGCACACATCCCTCCCTCCCCCTTCCTTTTCTCTCCTTAAACCTTCTTCATCTCATGAATATCAAATGCCAGGATCCCTCCATTGTGGCCGCCAGCTCCTAATGTGGGTGGTGTCACTCCGAGGCGCTTAACAAGCTACTGGGGTGATTCCTGATTTACATGCCCGCCTCTTGTGCCCTCTTTGTTATCCACACACGGAGGACCTGCAGGAATGTCCCTTTTTTTGCCTTCCTCACCCCATTGTCCGGGGATACAGAAGCGGCGGTTACAGGCCTGGAGGCAGGACTAGTTTTCGGTTGGGTGGAATTTTAAGGGTGAATGGGAAAGGTCACTTAAGCCAGAAGATGGAAATATATGAAAACGGGAAAGAGCCACCAACACAGCCGAAAGAGAGAAACGAAGTCAAACCCGCAACAGTGCCAGCTGACGCGCAAAGGAGGATGCCCCCAAAAAATGGACGTGAAAAAAGATCCCCAAAAAATGAGATGTGAAAAGTGTTAGTTTCACAGTAATTTAGAAAAACTTCCAGCTACAACTTCAGAAATCCAGAATGTAAATATATGCTGCCTATCTAATGTGTCTGTGTAAAGAGATGCAAAAAAAAATACATCAAACAACTCTACCCCAGATCTCCAAGTCAAGCATCCAACACTTTGGAAGTTCCAGGATTAAAGCTGCTATTCTGCACACATCCACTCTGCAAAAGAAATGCAAATACACACTCACTTATTTCTCTTCCCATAAGGCCTTAATCTGTGCGGAGGCTGGACAGAGCTCCCATGGTCAAAAGCTCGTCTGGATTTTATTTTCTTCCCCGTGTGATGCATGACCCTCAAGACAAATTTTTTTGCAGGTTAGCACGGTTTTACCCCGAGACAGAATGATTCATTTCCACATGGGCTTTTCCTCGATTGCCCATCACTTCAACGCCTGAAGGCGCTGCTCATATTTATGCCTTTCTCCCTGCAACACCTCTGCGTCTTGAGAGGGTTTTCTTGGCCTCATTTTCACCCGTGGAGAGATTGAAGTGCAGAAGGGGTAAGGTGAAAAGTGCTGGCTGATTTGGGGTGACCACTCTGGCAAGGAGAAAGCTGCTTCCCAGCTTTCTAAGGACAAAGCTGAGCCGTTTGGTGGACGAGGCTCAGCATCTCCAGGTTCCCTCCGAGACGGGAAATTCACAATAACTGGGCACTCGTACGCAAAATGGTTTGGCTGGAAGCTTTTGGCAGAAGCAAAGCCAGAACCCACTTTTGCAGCGCAAGAGCCCCTGACACCCGCAGGGGCTGCAAAACCCTGTAGGCTGTGACAGGGTCTCCGCTGCTCGACCCCGCTCATCGCTGCACCAGCTCCCTCCCATGCCATAAACACCACGGTTCGTGGGGAAGAAAGTGTATTACACCAGTTGTGACTGTCTCAGAATGCATTTATGCCAGGGAGCGGAACCACAGGGGCAGAGGGAACTTTATTTCCCAGCTAGGGGAATTGAATTCTTTTCCATTTCATGGGATTTTTCTTCTTTTTTATCGCTCCGACCTTTTTTCCACCTGGAATACAAACCCTTTTGGGTTTTTTTCATCCTACAGATTAAATTAAAAAATTTGCTAACTTTGAAATTTTTTTGATTTGGTATCAACCCCAAATTGGTCCAAAAAGTTATGTAAAAAATTGCATTTCATATTGGAAAAAAAAGTGAATTTAAAAGAAAACAGTATTTTATTCTGCGAATGATAAAATGGGACATTCTGCCATTGCTTAAGTGCTTTTCTTTGAGCACAGCTTTTCAAAACACGAATTCCAGTGAAACATTTTTTTGTTAAAAATGTTAATGACAGTTTCTAAATCACCTGTATTTCCAGGCTGTGATGGTAGGTCCACTCCTAATTTAGCCATATTATTTTAAGACAGGGCAGGGTGTGTGTGTGCATGTGTTATTGTACATACATATAGATGTAGGTTAAACGAGTAAAACACTTTATATGTATATATTTGTAAATATACACACATATACATACAAGTTCTCCTCACAGTGACTTAATGGCAAATGTTGTTATTTGGGCATTAGATTATAGACTCAGAGTTTTCTAAGACTAACTGGCTCTTTAAGTGGCTTGGGATGAAATAAGACATCCCCCGGAGCATCTCAGCTAAGACCAGTTGTTATTAGTCGTTGAACAGCCTGGCTGTGCGAGACACAATCACACACATCCCTCTCCCTCCCTCTTTCCTTCCCAAGCTCTTTCTTCTGTTTATTACATTCCCTGTTATATTAAAGACTCAACGTAGTTATAAGCTCCATCTCATAGTTCTCCTTGATCAGGACGTAGGAACACAGGTTCAGCTCCTGTCTTTGACACAGCCCACGTGACCTTGGGCAACTCACTTAATACCTCCGGGTCCCAGTGCTCCACCTGCAAAATAGGGAAAATAAGTTTCTTTTTCCCATTCTTAATTCCATCTATTAAAAATGCAAAATATTCAAAGCCGAAACTGTGTGTTAATATATGTTTCCCCATCCTAGCATGATAAGGTTCGGATCTTAATTGGGCCCTGCAGGTTACGCTACAGCACTAATAATTAACGACACTAATTATCTGGTGTGCGTGATCATTGCTTTTTAATAGGCACTGGTGTTTTTTACAAAGTGGAATCTACGGTGACAGGATCAGCCTGGGCCACTGTTTCTTGCTGTTGCAGAGGAATTGAGCCTGGGGTATGAAGTTCCCAACACTGAGATGTCTGACCTCTAGAAAATAAAAAGAAAATAATTCTCCAGCACGTGGGAAGTGTGAAAAAGAGACAAAGATGAGTCTGAGGGATAGAGAATGAAAACAGAGCTTTGTCTTCTCTTTTATCTTATGAGAAAAGAGAAGAGAGGGCAGAGGAGCTTCCCTCCAGCAACACTTCGTAGCAATGTGATGGACACTGAAGTGACAAGCTACCACTGCCCTTTGCCTGAGCCCTGTTTCTTTCTGGTGTTGCCTGTTCTGTCGAGAATCCCACCTGAACTGGAGCCTCTTCCTTTCTCATCCCATCTGCGACACTGATTTAGTCTCTGGCCTCAGGCAAATCACTTAACCTTCCCTTGGCTCGTAAAACAGAGCTGATCATGCACACTTCATCAGTCCTGTGCTGATTACTGCATTAAAGCTTAATATACCTACCTTCCACCACATAGCGCGGTGTTACCACCTATACACAGACTTTATAAATATTTATGTGTACGTGTGTATATATACCATATTTTTCTAAATCTAGTTTCCTTCTCTCTCCAAAAACACCAGTAAAAATCTAAGGGGATTTATATTCTCACTGTAACACCAAATTTGCAGTTGTCCCTTGCAGGAACGTTGATCCTATCTCTCGCAGACAGCCGTGTCTCCCAGCCACTACCTCTGTCACTCCCACCGCTGCCGTTCCAGCTGCCAGAGGACAAGATTTCTTCAAAGGGAATCTAAAGGATCTGGGGTTCATTTATATAAAGGATTTGCTTATAACTGATACACTATGGGATACAGAAGTAATTTATAGCTTTTCCTTGTGGTTCATCCCTATGCACTTTTAAGCTTTGCGAGATGAGAGCCTGGCTCGACGTTCTGCTACACCAAAGCTGCTCTTTTTAATGTCATGGAATAAGGTAAAGTAAGGGGTCACTTCCTCAGATAGGGCACATTTGCTTAGCTCTTTTGAAGTCACAGCAAAGTCGTAGAAGATCATCCTGTCTGAAGCCGGAGTAACTCCACCAAATAGCCCCAGGAGCAGAGCAGGAGCTTTCCAGGACACTGGGGAGGCAAAGAATCACCTGTGGCTTCATCAGCTGGGTCTAAACTAGGAAAGCAGGACATTGCCACTGGCTATACCAAAGGTATAAACTTTTTATTAAAAAAAAAGGGGGGTGGAATTTCGACAGATGGGCAGACTGGGGGCTGTTAAGCCTGGTTGTACAAAAGTAGCCTCCTGAAGATGCTACATCGGTGATTGCTGGAGCCACAAGCACTTATTTTTTCTATGTATAGTTTATTCTCCACTTTAACCGTTTACTCTTGACTGCTGCTGGAAACAGGATGCTGGCCCAGCAGGGCCTTCTGGCTTGACCTAGTATGGCCCCTGTCACACACTTTGTGTTTAAAGTCACATTAGCTAACGTGATTTTCTCATGATACAACTAAAACTCTAATGCAAAAATATTGTCAGTCCTTATAGAATGGATTAACTGGGATGTAACATCTTTGAACCAAAGTCGTTTACCCCAGAAAAGATTCATCACCCCAGAAAGAAGTCATCTTACCTTTAATTAGACCTCTAAGATGTAGATACTCACATGGCTGAGAGCCACCTCCAGCTCCATCAACAGCCCTGAAGAGGAATGGGAATTTTTAAGGTACCGTTCCTCTGCAGATGTCTATGTCAGCGAGATGCTTTAACAAGGGTGAGCAGCTCGGGCACAGCCACCACAGGGGGCCAGGCAAACCCTCCCCCGAGTGTCACTGCTGGCCCTCGGAACACTTACACCCAGGAAAGGGCTGCCAGAGGCCTGAGTTGGACCACCCTCATCTCCACATGTTCTCCTTCCATCCATGCCCAGAAGAAGGCACATCTCTGGACTAAGACTTCTTGTTTAGACTTTCCTCCCTCGGACCACCTTAGTGCTCAGGTAGAACATGCACCGGCGTGCCCACCGGCACACAAACAACGTTGGCTGTAGGCAAACTGGGACACAGATTGGAGCTTGCGCCAGTCCTCCACTGATCAGTAGAAAGCTGGGATGATTTCTAACCTTGAATCTCTTTACAAGTGGTGTACATCTGCGCTAAGGACCACCTGAGCTACGTCAACGTCTGCTTCAGGATGAGGATGCCACCATGAGCTGTCAGAAGTGTCAAGCTCTGCTCTGCTGACCCAGACCTAGCCAGGTAGAGAGGGAAGCAAGGGGAAAAGCCATCTGACCCTCTGCCCAAGCAGCGAGCCAGGAGAAAGAGCACGAGAGATGCATTTACTTACGTACTTACTGACATAGTGGAGAGTGGCACTGCCGAAAACTGGACCTCACCCATTACAAACAAACTCACCAACAAAACCCTTCTCCCAGCCACCCTGGAAATGGGGTGGGGGGAGGCTGAGATGGCGGGGGAGAGGGAAAAGCAGAGAGCCTGCCAAGGAAGGACAACGAGGATGGGAAACCACAGAAACTTTGGGGGAAGGGGGACGAGCAGGATAACAGCGAGAAGCAAACATTGGCCTCGGCGATTTTAAGAGACAGAGGAACTCAGAAGTAATTTTCATAAACTTTTAAATATAGCTTTAAATATTAGTAAAGCTTAAGCCAGTGCGCACAAAGGCAAGTTCCCTTTGAAAGAGTTCCAGAAAACCATGAAATGCTGTTGATAAGACTGTGCCAATTTGTAAAGCCTGCCACAATCTCCGGCTCACGTTTTCTCTCTCTCTCTCTCTCCCCAATTCTCTCTCTTTCTCTCCCCCCCTCTATTTTTCTCATTCTGTCTCTCCTCCCAAAAGCTCACTGTGCTTTGTGAGTCAGAGGAGCTGCAATGACAACAACAACAACAACAATCTTTATTTCTGAAGCCGGAGCATCTTCTCAGCAAGGAGGAAAATGTAGTGTCCGTGTTTGCTTGATCCAGTAGAAATAATGTCAAAGTGGCATCTTATCAGAATAAAATATTCTGATGGAAAGTGCCCAGTGGGGATAATGTAAGTAAACTCAACCCAGAGTTTCTTAGCTTTTATTAGCAAATTGTGTTCAGCCTTAATTATAGGTTTGCCAGGGCCTGACACTTGTCAGTGTATTTACATGGAAAGATTGAAACGTTGATAAGGGCCTTTTTGAACTGAAGGAAAAATAAGTTCAGCATGGAGGGGGATGGGAGAAGTCCGTCAGAAGGGGTTTTGACAGGTTCTCTGTGTCATTAGTTTGAGTTTTCAAGATTTTTCTTTTTGCGTGTGTGGCACTACTTAGAGGATGTAGCTGGGAAGAAGGCTCCAGTGTGCTTGGTGCTGTACACAGTAAAAAATTTACTCAAGGAGAGTATAATTTAATAGGCATTCGAAAGGCTGGAGGAGCACAGGCTGGAGGGACTCAAGGTCACACAACAGGACCGTGTCACATCAGCTACCTCAGTCCCAGTTTAGAGTTTTTCTCCCAGACCAGTCCTCAGCTCACACCCCTCCTACACAACCTCCTGGGAAATTTTGCTTCTGATTTTACACCTCCCTTTGCTGCCTTTCGGTCCCAGCATCAGGTTGGTTCCTGTTCACTCAGATCACCCAGGTGATAAAGCAGGAAGAATGAAAAACAGATTAAAAATGTATTAAAATCCAATATAAGAGAGGAATTAACAAGAGGTGATTAAACTGATGCGTGATCTTTCTGTGATATGAGTTCCCATAATCTCTCTCCCCTGGGTGGGGTGGTGGGGTGTGCCGCAGACTGGGAATTCTTTTGTAAAACTTTGATTTTGTCAGCTCCTGGAAGCTGACCCTGCCCATGGCCCAAGGTCCATTCGAGCAAGCTGGTGGGCTTCAAGAATTGCTAGAAAAACCTCTCAAAGTGATCAAAGCCTTTCACTTCAACACATTCAAAGACCAGGTTTGTGCTTTTGCTGTTGGAGCCGACTCCTCGGTGAAAAATACAGACTCAGAAAAATAAAAGTATTTGTTCAAACAAAAAAGCTGGACATGAAGGGAACTTCTTTAATTACGTGAACCAAAAACCCAACAAAACCTGATTTTTTTGCTTTGTGGAAATTTTGTGTGAATTTGATTTCATCCCTTTCTGAGAGGTGACTGCACCATTAGTTCACAACTGCAGCATTTCTATGAGATGAACAGCCTCTCCACAGCCAGGTCGAACATTAATCCTGGAATTAATTTTGTCTGCATGCAGCTACAGCCTGAACAAGTCAGTTTATCTGCAACAGCACCTCGGCACCCAGACCACACATGGTGTGCTGGACCAGTCTAAGGGGGATTACAGTTCACCCATCCCTCCTCACAAAAGCAAATCCCCTCCTATTATCCCACAGTGACAACAGCTAAGTACAATCTGTTCATACAAAGGTCAAAATTTTCCCATTTTATCCTACCCTTGCTTTTCCAAAGAGATCCTGAACCAGCACGGAGAAGGTGGCTCTGCGGGGTACACCAGCTCCTGCTGGTCCTTTATTGCGGAGACAAAACTGGGAGGTGCAAAAAGGTGCTGAGCTGGCCCATCTCCAGGGACAAAGGGACAAGACACCCGTAAGACCTCATCAGAGGATGAGTAAGGGAGGGATGGTGGAAACAGATCTTTTTCTTGGGGCAAGAAGTGACAGGCAGCTGGATTAGCCTTTACCACACACCACCCATGGATGCCACATTCAGAAGAGACATCAGGATGCTGCGTGACCACCCCAGAGCACGGCTCGCCCTCTGAAACCCTCTGAGAAAGCCCCAGCTCCTGCACCCAGTGATGTCCCAGCCCCTTCCCCACTGCAGCGCCCAACGTGTCCTGCGGCCACACCATCCAACCTCGGCCCATGCCCAGGCAGGCTGGCCCAGCCCCATTTGTCACCTAATGACTATCATCACACGACAAAGGTGTCTAGAGCCAGCCACCTCCCCACCCCGCGTCACATGAAATTTCACACAATGGGTCAGGAGCAAGCACGGGAGCCTGCTCTTTGCCTAAGGCTCCCAACTGTAATGTATAAGATAATTATAAGGCTCCTTCCACACAATGTGGAAATCTGGTGTGCATCCGTACCCCTCCTCTCCTCTGGGGCAAATGCAGCAGCCTTTTAACAGCCAGCAGCAACACTCCCAGAAGATCACAGGCCCTCCAGAGAGGAACGTTTTGTACCCGGCGCAAAGCCATGGTGAGAGCTGTGCATAGCATGGTGCAGTAGCACAAGGGACAACCTGTGTTCAGAATGGCAAAAGAAGTCAAAGATGCTTTTTAATCCCCAGAAACCATGTGCCAGATGCATTGGGCCCAAGTTTTGTTGTCTCCTAAACAGCTACACGGACTTTTCCCAAAGGCAGGCTCAGCCCCTTCTTCTAATAAGCCACCACTCCCTTCCATAACCTCCTCCTCATATAAAGACCTTTTATATCTTCTGTAACAGCCAAAACCGGCAAGGAGCCAGCTCCTCACCTGGTCTAAATGTATGAAGCTCTAACCACAGGTGGTGTTATGCTGATTTACACCAGTGAAAATGCAACACGGGCTTTGACCACCGTAGCGTCCCTATCACCTCTAGACTCCTGCAACCTGCAGGGTATTAAAGGTGGGTACGTCTAGACACATTAGGCATGTGAGGACACCTTCAGCACTTATTAGGTGTGATCCATCAAAGCAGTTGAGCTTGGCATGAAATGATGAACGGCTCAGTCTCCTCGCGGCTAAGTTCAGGCATTTAAATGACCAAGGCTACCTCCATCCAGCTGCCCCTCCAGCCCCATCTGTCTCCTCTGTTGCCTAACCAAGAGGGTGAGGGCCTAAGCCTTGAACTTAGCTGTGCTCGTAGCGTTACGCAGCGGACCGTTGTCTTGCAGGTGGGCCAAAGTTACTCAATTTCCATGGCTTGGTTTTCTCCTCTCCGCTGGTACACTGCCTTTCATCCTCACCTCCTCCCCACACACAGCATCCACAGCAAGTTAAAAAAGAGAAGTTACTACTGCATAGAAAAGGTGGTCAAAACATGTACGAGGGACTTTAGGCCAATTTCATAAAAAGCACTGAACATTTAGAGCTCCTCTACCACCTCAGCAACGGCCACATTTCTAAACCGGGAGGTTTTGTTATGCTTGCTGTAGGAAGTGCTTAACTCCCACTGTACACTCAAAGGGACCATAGTCTTCACCTAAGCAATAGCTGTTCTAGGAAAAGGTCTCTGCCTTCCCCCTTCAAAGTAGCCTTTTCTATTAGTACTGCAGATTGTATCAGTTACACCCTGTGCTATTTTGGTGTGTGTATTTGGTTTGGACTTCACTCAAATGTTTACCTAAGATCAGGGAGGCAAAAGGAAGACAAGGTTCAATGAACTACAACTACTTTTCTGAAGAGAATTACTCGCTGTTCTGTTTTCTTTTTCTGTTCCTTTATTTATTTCTTCTTCCCTTCCTTCTTTCCTTCCTTCCTTCCTTCCTTCCTTTACAAAGTCTATGGAAAACCTCCTTAATGATGCTGTAAATCTTTGGATAACTGGTCCTCTAATTGACACCTAGGGATGCCCAGATGCCCATTTCCTATCGCGAGTTTCTATTCATGTTTTTCTGTACCCAATAGAGCAAAGATACATAGGAACTGTGGTTGATTCAACATTTTGTGGGGCCGCACAGGGACGTCACAGTGCCACAGACACAGGTAACACAGTAAAGGCGCAGGGAGTGCAATCACTGCAGTCAAGAGGGCACCATGCAGCGGGCACAGCCGAGTCATTCATCAAAGTCCGTTTGTATATAAATATAAATCTCTGAATCTGAAGCCAAACCCCTTCCCCTACAAACACCTCAAGCCTGAGCCTATGTTAAACCCAACTTGCTTCATGACCTAAGCTCGATCAGCAGCACATACCCGTAGTACAGACACGACGGGCACAAATTGTTCCACTTCTCCCATCGCAGTCACACGACTGAGGCCATGCAAATCAACCGATCTGAGGTCTTCTCCAGGAGCGACCCAAGACCACGTGCAGATGGGATCTGTAGGCATCCTGAACAGCTTGGCGTGCTGCATTGCAGAAAGGCATCTCGAGTCCACAAAGCTAGGTCGTGGAGGGCTGGCAACTTCAGCTTGCTCTCTGACTTATTTCCTGAGATACAAAATAGACGTAGCCAAAACCAGCAGTAACAAAGGCCTGGCAGCTATCCAAAAATCCAACGCTGACCCTGCTATTTAATCACAAGCAATAGGAGAGAAATGGATGATGACTTTCTCCCCACAACTAGCTTTCCCGTTTCTCTTTCTTTCTCAAAGCATCTACAAAGCGAAGAAAAGATTCAGGTTGCCTCATTCCAAGCATTTCTTTTCTGCAGTGTCAAAAACGTAAGATATGCCTGAACCACTGGTGCTTCCACTAGCAGAACGTGTTTCCAAAAAATACAGGTTCTGAGCCCGAAATTCCTTTCTGCAATGCAAAACATGCTGGCCTCGTCTTAAGGTATGCAGCAAACTGAAATGCAAAGGAGTATGCCAGGATTAGCACAGAGTTTAAGGTGCAGAGGTCATCAGTGCTTAACGATAACTTTCTTGCAACAGTCAGCAAGGAAAAGTGGGTTGTGAAATAGAAGTAGAAACAAGTCGTAAAAACTCAGAGTTACTTGTATCTCTCTAGTCTCTAGCACAAGAAGGAAAATCTCAGATGGGGATGCTCCTATAAAGAATACGATATTGTATTATTGATCATGTTTAAGGTATTGGTAGAACTTTATAGGTGTTTATTTGCTGAAATAGAAAAGTGTCTGCCTGGAGGAATGTGATGTATGATTAAATCTCACTCTAGGTTTGTAACAAAGGCAACTCACACCCTTCTCAGACCCAGGCAGGTATTCAGTGACCCAGCTCATGCAGTCAAAAGTGGCTGGATGTGATTGTAGGTGCTCAGTCCACTATGTGGTCACTGGCTACAAAATTTTGTCCCCAGAGATCATGTTGGCTGCATATGCTATCCGAAGTCTTAGTGATAATTTGAATTATCTGAATCAATTCAGATAATCCACCTATACACTATTATCCAGTCATTAATCTTCATTTTTCTATAATAACACTTGATTTCTGAGATTGCAGCTGTTATTCAAAAGAATTTGTCCCAGTATTTTATGTTAACAGATTTTAACGAATTGGTAACCATGACCTGTTCAACTGGATTATTTGCCAACTATGTTTGATTTGGCATTTGGGTCAAGTGGTATTTTCTGTGTCATCTAAGTACATGATGATGGTAAAATTTTAAAAAAGGGAATGAGGAAGTCATGAATGGCAAACGCTGTCACTTACTTCAGGTACTTTTGCCTGGCTCACTGCATAAGCAGTGAGGGGTATAGCAGAGGTATATATATATTTATGCTAACAAAACCCATTGAGATATCCCATAAAATCAAGCCCAGGACCAGTTTCTCCCACCTAAGGCACTAACAGGATCACTTAATTTAGGCAGGTAGTTGCTCTTGAGGTAAGATAGTGATAACCGCAGAACGATTCAGATACGAGATAACGTGAATCACCCTCAGCAGGTGACTACTGAGCTCTGTTGACTATAGAGTAAGCGTAAAGTGGCCATGCACCATGCTGCCAATTCAAGCACCTCTAACAGGAATTTAAGGCTTGAAGAAGTTAATTTGGGTCTAGAAGGATAATTCGAAAAGGCAATTTTTACAAGAGCTGTTATTCTGCGTCCGGCCAGCGCCAGCAAAGGACTCTGCAGCCTGCTGTTGTTTTTATGTAATAAATACACAGCAGTTGTCCTTTGGAGACAATCAGGTTAGAGTCCCACCAGAAGAACGTTCAGCCTGCGTGTGATGCACAAGTGGGCCGAGGTAGAGATGAGACAATAAATATATAAAAGCGGGATCAGCTATTAGACAACTGGGAACAGTAGCTGTCTAGCAGTTCATCAGCAATTGCTCAACCAGTTTTGATCACCGGAAGGATTTATTGATTGCTTGCTAGAAAGCTGGGAAATGAGCTCAGGCCAGAGAGAAATAAAGCACGTGCAAGTTCCCATCCTAAACTGCAAAGATTATTAGTTCCATCGTGAAGGACAGATTTCAGCATGGGCTCAAGCACTCCTCTGAGCTGCCTTCCTAACCCTGAAATCTTTGCTCTGACAACCCCTCTTTTCAAATCAGCAAACATTTTGCCTGGATACCGACTTCAGCCTTCGGCCATCTATTCTACGGGTTCAAAACACCAAAGAACGGGAATTCCCTTATCCCTTCCATGGACAACAGAAATTCATGTCAAACTTTCATCTTTCTGCCATCCTCGGTCTTCAGACTGAAGACGTGGTAAAATTTGGAGACAGAAATATGTCTGTATTCCTGTGGCTTACTGCTTCTGCCAGATGGCTATTCTGCATTTGGCTACATAGCTTACACACACACACACACACACACACACACTGGGAAGCAGAAGATGTGAAGAGAACCAAGGAAAGCTGAGAAATGGAAAGATCAGTCGTTAATCCCCAGAAAGTACCGTTTGTGGGCAGCATGGCTAAGTTTAGAAATCAAACCCTATTTCTCATGAAATAATCGTCACTAGAACAAAAAAGACTGCAGCATAAATTATTTCCTTTGGATCCTATAATGCTGAAATGCTATTTTTTAACTCTAATGTATCACTCGTGTTTTCAAACTGTGTCAAAGTCCTTCATATCAACACAGTATTCGACAGAGGTTATTCCTCTTGCTGTGGAGCTAGCTGCAGATATAGTATCTACATCGACATCATGGTTTCTACCTAGCAAATTAATTCAGAGCATGTCGGCAGTGCGTAATTTTTTCCTCCTTTCTTCTCTCATATTTTCTTTGTGTTCATTTCTGATTCAGTTATCACTAAAATACACATTTTAATTGTATTGTACAAGATTCAAACTTCCCCAGCTTTGAACATTCGCATAAACATTTTCACTCAACTTACCTTCACACCGCCTGGAATCCTTGCCGAATGCTTGACTGCCTGTCTGCTTTAGACAACACGGGGGATTTTTCCAAATATACACACAGCTTGCTAATGCACGTACACCACTCAGACATGCTACACACACACATTTATAATACGTAGATATATAGATATCGATAGATATAATATATATACTATATCTAGAATGTAGAGATACGTAGATAGATTGTGTAGACTTACACACATATTGAATAACCACATAGATCTAAAGAGTAATAAAGAATTCCAGCTGCAACTGCAGGGGCTCTTTGCCCGTGAGACTTCCAACTGGTATTTGCGCACACCTGGGTATGCACACACAGAGTAACAAAAATCTGCTACAGCTATGCCTATTCTTTTATCGCTTTTCTTCAAATGTGCCTTAGACAGAAACTTTACAACGAGCCAGGATTAAAAGCCATCCAAATCCCAGCGGGCATTGGGTTAAACACAGAGGTTCTGATATTGGGGGAAAAAAGACTTTTGTACGTATTTCATTTTAAGGAAATTGCCCCCAAATCGGCAAGACAGCTTATGTGCTTAAGCGGCCCTTTATGACAAGATGAAGTCGGGTGGGTTGGTAGGTAGGTAGATAGACGACACAAAGCACTTTCTCCAGCTACTTGATCATCTGGTTTATTATTTACTGATTTTCACTCAAGTGATATCGCACCAGCGTTCAGTACAGTACGGAAGCGCAAAATATCAATTAGTCTATCTACCTATTCTTTAATCTACTTATTATTTTACGTGTGTGCATTTAAATATGTTGCACTGAGACAGGATATTACCTCTATGTAAAATCAATTGCTATATGACAAGCAGACAATAGATTAGCCGAGAGCAGCAGGGTTTAAACTTTAAAAGCTAAGGACAGAAGAGCTGGCTTAACCTGGCTTTAGCTGGCCCTGCTCCGCCTTCCTCCCCTGACTCCCGAGCTACCTGTCTCCTCCTGGGGCCAGACTTCCCACCCGTCCCTAGGCTGACGCCTTAAAAACACCTTTCAAATAAATCTGGTGTCAGCCATCCCCGCTTCTTCCCCGCAGCGTTCCGCAGCAGCGCGTCCCTCAGCGGGAAGGAGACGGTGCGTGTGCGGGGCAGGGAGGGGAGGAGGAAAGGGGTGTACAACTTCAAAAGTAACCCAATTCAGAGCACTCAGCCTAAAGCAAAGAAATTAAGGGCTGCGCTTCCCCCAGCTGATTGGTAGGGGAGATGAAATCCATACGGTGGTCTCAGCACACTTCCTAGCGGCCAGGTGCCTGTATGGTAAATAATGCAGGCAGTCTCCCAGGCGGGATGTCCCAAACCCACCAGGACCTGCACGTGGCACCCGTGCACGGAGCAGCTCTGAAGGAGATGCCTACAACCCGGACATCATCCGGACTGGGAAAGCAGAACGACCGCGTTCCCCCGCTGTTCTGGGTTGAACAGCACGGGCCAAAGTCTGGCCATGGAGAAACCGTCTGATTTGCCACCGTCTTTAAAAGGAGCTGGGTTTGTGTACGAAGGAGACGGATATGGCACTTCCTACCACACCACAGATTTGTAAATTTAACCCTTGCACGGTGCTCCTTGATAATCATCCCGCACTTGTATGTGAGGGATCAGAATTTCTCTTAGAAGTACAGAAAATATAAATTGTATTCAAAACCAAAACAAGTCACCAAGAGATGGGAAAAGAAACTGGACACATTTCATATCAGTGCAGCTTGAGCCTCCTCCTACATTTCCAGTCAGCAGCCTGGTTCCCTCTGATGTCTGGACTGCAACCGTGCTACACAGGAGCTGCAGAGCTTACACCTTACACCCCGTTACCTGGGAGCAGCTGAGGAGTGACCATCGCTCAGCGCAGAGGAGGAGAGTGACCTCCCCTGTTCAAAGCACGGCTTGCTCAAGGCTGACCCAGGGCTCTTACCTAGTACTAATGCGCCCCGTGGCAGAGGCTCTGCAGGGTGCTCTCACCACCAGGTCACACCCATGTCTCACCTTCTGGTTCCATCCTAAACCTCCATGGAAAAACCTACCTAACCCAAGGAACGCAAGCTCAGCTGCCACAAGTCCTTTGGCTTTGAGGGAGCTGTCGTGGTCGTTATGGTCTTATGACCTACCTCCGAGGTATCACCACCATCTTCAAGTGCTAGCAAACACATTATTATTCTACATTATTAAAGATGCTCCTTAAAATCCACTCCTGTGAAGATGTCCCTAGACAGTCTTCACAGAGGGAGGCAAGGCGTCCCTCTTCGGTCCCATTGACCGAAGCAGCCTTGGAAGCAGGCCTATGATCAATCTTACTGAGCTAGAATTGGGGACCTCTGTTACTCCTTTTCTTGGTTTTTATCTGTAGAGGCAACACACAGCTTCTCCCCAGGAGCGCCGAGGAGAAGGAGTTCCTCGTGGCAGGAGAGGGGCTGGAAGGAGAGCCCGGGGGTTGGCCTTGCAGTTCCCGTAGCTGCAGGGGCTGGCTGCCTCTCTCAGGGGTAGTGACCTTCATACATTCCTGCCCTTCCTTTGCCAGCCTTGTTTTGCACAGGCAAAGTCGTTGCAAGCCCATGGCCATTTTGCCAGTCATGGCAACTCGCTACCCTAAGCAACCGCGACATTTTCGTGTTAGAGCTGGCCTTAGCTTCCTACTGCGTACAGGTAGCACACAGGCACTGTGGCTGGCTGCTGCTCTCACTGCCGCATTGTTTCTGCAACCACAGATAAATAAGATATCCTAATAGGAAGATTAACACTTGCGATACAGCTCCCTCGCTGCCCTTTCAGGCAACGCGTCGCCAGCTGACTACATATTGCCGCTCCAGTCACTGAAAGGTAACGCTAGCTCAAACAATGAAACACAGGAAGTTTAACAGTCTGTCATATACTTTTTTTTTTTTATTGCTTTGGAGCTGAACGGTGTTTAATAGCACTACCTTTCTCCCACCCACACGAGTAAAAAAGGCTAACTCATTCTTCCTCTCTTCTACCCGTTCTACCAGCTTTACACATCCTCTCTGCTTTGGCTTGGGTCCACAGTGTCTGACATCCTCTACTCCTGCTACAACCCTTTCTGCTTGAAAAGTGGGGACAAGGAGAAAAGGGGGTTTGTTGGATTGAATGCTGCCTGTCAGTTCACTTTCTAACTCACGAGGAAGATTCCAGTGGAAGTCAAACTCCTCTGGCACATGCCCTCTTTTAATTTCAGTGTTGAGAAGCTCTGAAATCATATTTGCAGCAATTCAAAGTCACATGCAACAGCTGCCAGATTAATGCTGAGCCTTTATTAATAAACTAGCTTTGCTAGTCTTGATGACACCATATGGAAACACGCTGCAAAAACATTGCACAGGACCATAGCATCGCTCCTCTCCCACCAAACAAATTCAGATGATCAAACACTGATTTATTACCTGTATCAATCCACTGCAATGCGCAGGGTGGGGAGGAAGCTGTGCTGTCTGGAGAGAAATGCCTGGGTCATGAAAGATCCCAGTCTCCAAAGTGCCTCTTAGACCTTCTTCTTGGCATGTGCTTTGCCCTGCAGCGGTGGGACTGGTGACCAGCTGATCTTTGCCAGGATCTCGGACTCATCCCAAGTGCCCTGGTGCCACTGCCCCACAGACAAATGCGTCCACTCCTCCACTGCGCCTTTACGTTTTTCCTAGTCATGGGTCAAACTACGTCCAGGTACAGAGCAAAAGAGCAAGGAGGCTGCTTCACCTTGCACCAGCTAAAAAAGCACCCTCGGGCCGCTCTTCAGCCAGCTGGGAAAGGGGAATACATCATTTTCTTTCTCCAGGAGAGCTCCTCCTGCCCCTACACATCTCCTCGCTATTCACCACCCGACAAAGCTGTTCCCAGCAGTAGAGACACGTCAGCCAACAGCCCCCACCGCCAGCTGTGCGTTGCCCCCACAATCAGCTGGGTGACAGCTGAAGGTCTGGCCTTGCGCCACGAAGGATGCCGACCTCAGAAAATTCTTTGCAAACCAACCCGTACAACGGCAGTGAGGTACTGCTGGGAGCGCGGATCCGCGTTCAAGAGGAAGTCGCGTCTAGTAAAAGCTCTGACGCCTGATTTGCCCGCAAACAATGCAGCTCCTTCTGCAAGAAACGTGCCCGCGCCCGGCTGGGAGAGGAGAAAGACAGTGCGAGCTGCGGCACGGTGAGCGCGCTGAGGAAACCAGCAAGGAAACCGAGAGCCGGAGCGTGAAAGAGTTGAACAAAGAACAAGGGCTGGGCAAAATGCCTTCAGATTCGTCAAAAACCAGGCAGTCCCACAGGACTTCTCACAGGCTCGGATTCAATTCGGGAAATCACCATTTCAATGTATTTTAGTTTTGTTGTTGCTGTTGTTGTCCTTTTTCATTTTCAGATGGGTTTTTTTTTTTTCAAATCGGACTCAAATACTTATTTGCGATTGTTATTAAAATTGGCATTCAGTTATTTAGTGTAAATACACTGAAAAGTTTCCTCCTGCTCAAACTGCCTGTTTGCGGGTTGAAGAGCCATGTACTTTTTCTTTCCCTTTCCTTTTATCTCGTTGGCAAAAATCACTGCATGTTTTTGTTTCAGATCAGCTGCGGACGATTCTTAAAATAATTTGGCTTATCCACTCTCTCCCAGCCAAAATCCTTTATTCATATATTTTTGGTAAGAATTTCTGGAGGCCTCAGAAGCCATAACCTTTGCACTGAGTATCTGTACCATCTACTTCTAGGAAAGCTGCCTGTAAACTACTGTTAGACAAGATCGCAACCAGATGTTTCCTTCTCTGGTGTTTCTTCTTTATATGTCTTACAGTACCAGGAGTGCTGCTTCCTTTTGGGTCTGCGTACTGAAGAAGCCGCACAGCTATGAGAAACTGTGATTTCAGAAAAGGAAACAAAAACTGTTTCCAGCCTGTAAACCCACGGCTGAGCAAGGTAATAAAAAGAGAACACAACAGACTATAAAGAAACAGTCAGTGCTACTCTGATGAGACGACTCATGCAATTATTTCTGTATCCTATTTAGGATATTAATAGGAATAGTTTGTGATGTTAATAGGAGTAGAGGTTTTAATAATGGATGCAAAGAACAGTGACTTGTCCAGGGAACTTTATTCCTTGTTCATTAAGCAGAAATTTGCTTATGCCATAAACTTTCCAAATTTATTCCCTAACCACCTAATTGTATGTCCACCTTGTTTCAGACAATAATGTGAGGTGCTTTATAAGAAGTTACTGTCCCTTCTCTGGCTGCTACCATTTTTCCACTGGGGAAACATTAACTGAGATCTGATGGCTTAAAATAGTCCCGTTTCTTTCCTAATTTCTTAAAATTGTCTAAGAGTGTTCACTGGTCTGTTACTGTTTGCACCTCAACTGAGGCCTCTTAACTTCTGGCATCAGCTGGTAAAGTTTGCAATATTTAAACGCAACCTGGCTAAAGACTGTTTTATTAAATATTTATTTTTTGATGACATTTCATTTTCTTTTTAATCCTTCGAGGATCTTGATCTTTGTGAAGAATATGGCTCTTAGTCTCCAGGAGTCTCCAGGAGGCTGGGATAAGAAGTCCAACATCCATCCCATCACATTGATATCATGTGACAATACACTGCAGAGAATATATTTTCTCTGATCTATTTTAAACTTTCTGCCTTTTATTTTTTTTGCTGAAAGTTCCCTTGTTTTACTGTTGTGATTGAGGATGGTAGTCCAGTTCATTTTCATACTCCAGCACCCACAGGGCATTCTTGCATCTGGTCTTTGACAGATGGATGAGGATGCATGAGTGGATAATGTCCAGGACTATGCAACCAGAGATCTCACGGCATAAAGGAGGAGAGACAGGTAGGAGAAAGTAGATTCCCATGTCAGACCACCCCTGGAGAGGAGGTGACAATCCCAACCAATGGCCAAAGACAGCCAGATGCAGCTGACTGGTGGAACAAGCCTTTGGGTCAAGGATGAAGGGAGATCACAGCTATGTACCAGAACACTGCGAGCTCTTGCTTTGGCTGGGGGAAGATATGAAGCTGGTCATTTATGTGGTTATGAGCCCCACAGGACTTCCTCTGTGAAATTGCTTCTGAGAACACAAGTTCTCATCTGAGAACGCAAGAGAATGTGTGGGCACTGCAGAAGGGCAAGCATAGGACTTATTCTAATAAAAAGACAAGCCACCAATTATGAGCCAGTCCCAGTTTCACTCTGAAGCCTAAAAACATACTGGAGCACACTATTCTCTGAACCATTTGTAAGCAAGCCAGGGAGTAAAAAGATAAAACATGAGTTTGTGAAGAGAAAATCATGTCAAAACAATCTAATTCCCCTTAATGCCAGGATAGTTGGTATAAAGGATGGAGGGAACATGAAAATCTGGTATAACAAAAATATTCTAAGGTTTGTAGCACATTCCCGTAAGTCATTCTTATCAGCAAACAGAGTTTCTGAGGCCTGGGTATGATCACCGAAAAGCAGGTGTAGGACTAGTTGTAAAAAATACTCAAAGAATCACTGTCAACAGCCTGAAGATGTAGTGGGGGGACTTGCTGTGTGCAGTACGGCAGAGATCCCCAGAGTTGAAAACCACTTGATGACAGACTGGGCAATACCTATATAGAATCAGCATATGATGCTATCAAGACAGTTTTATAAAAACTCCAGAAAAGATCAAGATTCATGTTTTCTTGGCAAACTGGAAAAATGGTCCAAAATCCAAAGAAGTGATGTTTAGCCCAGGCAAGCAGAGACATACATACTCGGGAACTCAGAGACATAAATGCCTAACAGATGGGAGCTCTCTAGCAGGAGGGACATGGATGTATTGAAGAGATATGCTAGTAGAAAATATGACCTGCTAGGAAAGGTTTCAGAAATGAGATTTGTTTAGTCTAGAACGGAGGAGGCTCAACGAGGACAATCAAGCATTCCTCCCATGCATAAAAGGCTGTTTTAAGAGATGATAGCAACCATTGTTCCCCAGTGGCTCTGAGGATAGGACAGGGAAAAAAAAAAAAGGTTCAATCTGCAGTAGGAAGGGTTTAGGTTATCTATTCAAAGGACAGGCTGAAAAACAAGACCCAAAACCATAAAGTTTGGATATTAAGGGAGGTAGTAGAAACTTGTCCCACAACCTTTAAGACCATGGTAGATGGATATCAGTAGTGATTGCCTAGGTATGCCTAGATCTCACTTTAGAGAAGAGTAGGACTAATGTCACCTTGTCTGCCTGGACAAAAGCATGAAACATCTACCTGGATGGAAGATAACACACCCTGTTCTTAAGCTATGTATTTTTTTTTCCAGGATGAAGGTGAGACTTTGCTTCAGATTTCTGTAATATTCTAACAGCTTCCATATTCATTTCCCTTATATTTATCTCATAACATAAGTTGTGCTTGTCTTTTGGATTTTCACTTAGAAGTGGTGGAAAAAGTAGAAAAAGTGGGGTTGTTATAAGATAGATTCACACATGAACTCTTTTAAATGGTAGAAGGGATTTCTCATTGCTCCTATCTGATTTCCCATACAGACCTGGAATAAACCCACCTCAGCACTGAAGCCCGAGTTGGTTAAGTGAAGCATGGATTTCAGAAAGGTATCTAACCCTATTATGGAGAAACGTGAGGGAAAAAAAATACTTATTCAATTTAGCAATTTGTCCTGAAGTTGATCTCACTGACTAAAACAGAAGCAAAATCTGTGAGGCTTCATTTTTCAACTGTGCCTTTTTCTTACGCCTTTCTCTGCTGAATTACACACGCTTTTAGAACTAGAAGGTTTTTTTTCATCACAATCAAATTCACCTGGGGATCCGCTAAGAATAAGTCCTTTAGACTCTGACAATCTGGAATAAGGGCTACTGCAACTGCAGAAGTACCATTACATCAATTTTTCATTCTTGGCCAAGGTTCGATCTAAGTTATAGTGGCTAGAGGCAAGTTTAATTCCCTCCATGTGTTCAATGAAAAGGATCCATTGGAAGACTGTCACTCCCTTGGCATATGACTTCTTTTTCGCTCTGTGGTACCATGAGGTCTTTCGTTCCATTTCACTTTACAGTCTACCCATTGAGGAGCTGTGATTTATTGGCACAGGCGAACAAGATATGAATAAAGCCTTTATGCTTTCTCAGCTGAGATGTAACTGAAATGTTTGATATGGTGATTAGAAATTCTGTATTTTCACTCTAGATCACCCAACAGAACGTTCTGAGGAGAGGAGAGGAGAGGAGAGGAGAGGAGAGGAGAGGAGAGGAGAGGAGAGGAGAGGAGAGGAGATCCAGGAAAAAGCACACTTCTGTCCATTTCAGGTTGGAAGTGTACTGGAAAAGTACTGATCAGAGAAATGAAAGACTTACAGATCTGCCAATTGTAAACATTGCAAAAAGTATCTGAAGAGCAAGAATGCAGATTAATTTTGAATGAAGAAAAGGGAGGCAAATGGGAGCACCAGGAAAGAAAAACTTTGAGAACATCCAACGAAGATTTAGAAAGCAAGTTGATATCCTTGCTTTAGGCTGCTGTTTCTTTTCAGCAGCTTGAGAGCTAGAGATGAGAACTAGAAATTATACCAGCTGTCTAAAAGTGAGTTGGAAACTCACAATAGAGCAGAGTGACCTTCCAAAAGATGTGGTTTTGCTGTTTGAGCTCTATCCATTAGCAGGACCAAAGGGGGCCTGCATTCAGAGCCAGATCCTGACCCTGACCTGTGACAGGTCCATTTGCAAAGGTTACTCCTGGACCTGTGTTTCAGATCTGCTCCGCACAGAGCTTTTGTAATTCACAAGCCACACGCATCTCTGGCAACACAACTTCTGTCGAGCCAGAGTAAACCTAAGCAGGCTTGCCTTCATCAGTCACTGGCCTCAGTAAGCAGAAGGCCCTCAACTCTGTGAATCCATGTGTCTTTGGAAGAAACAATAAGACAACAACGTGCTGAAACCAAACATTTGACCTGGGATCTCACAACAGCACACCAGCATGCCCACATGAAGACAAATTTGCTTGAAAGGATTAATGGAGGATCATTCCCACTGTCTCCATCAGAAAGTCAGGAAGGTTTGTTTTGGTTTATATTATTTTCTTTCTCCCCAAATTAACTGAGTTGCAATAACTCAGGTAGCCTAGAAGGAGTTCAGCAAAATGCAGAAGGACTTGTGATATTAGCCAGTCCTCAGACCAGATATTACCTTACAGCATTTTCCTGAGAATCTGATAATTTAGCTGTAAAGCATAAAAAGACATTAAAGGTTATAAAGACTCAGCCCTTGGGGTCTTTTGGCATAACTACCTGCTACACAGATTTCACCACTCTCCTCAGAATTACCTGATACAGGGCAACAGAAATTACTGGAAACCAGATATTTAATGTTGTTTATATTCTGCTGTATTGACCCAAGGTGATTTATGTCTGTGCAAATAGATTAGGACTACAGGAGATGGTGAGATCTTGTGGTCAATGTTCTGATCTATTTTCTATACTCGTTTGTGGCATGATGTTTAGAAAGTCACTACCTTGTTCTGTGCTGTAGTTTGCCCATCTCTATGACAGGGACCTGACTCTCTACCGAGATCATTTCAGACTCACTGCTAATTAAAATGAGTATTACCAATATTGTTCCCTGGCATCCTCTTTTTTCTCCCCATAAAGAACACACCCAACCCATGAGGACTTTCAAAACTATATTCTCAACCTTTGAGGATTTTCCTTGGCAAAATTGTTATCAAGAAGGAGGAAAGACTTTCCGCGCAGAAAAATAAAACTTAGCTTTCCAGTTTGAATGCAAGTAAGAAAAGTGATTAGAGCAGCGAGCAAAGTTCATTCAGGAGCATCAAAGGTGGCCAAAAGAGATTGAAGAATGAAGTAGAAATGTCCTTAAAAAATTCAGAATGGATACAGAAAGTGCACAGAAAAAAGCTGAGAGGTGGACGCAATGACAGTATCAAGGGAAGGAAGAAAGAAGGAAAGGAAAAAAAATGCTGTATAGACTCTTTCATTTAAGTTTCATTTTCACGATTACTGCATTCATGGAGTTACTGAAAGGTTGTATCAGATGAATAACAACTATGCTCTTGCCAGAAGTAAATGTCCAGCACCCCTGTTAACACAGACTGGGCTGCACAACAACAGCAGGAGAAAAAAATCAGTTGTCCTGGAAATAGCAAAGACTTTTGAGATGTCAAAGACCTCTTGTCAAAGACTTCGTGTAAGATGTTGTACAAAGTTCTCTCCCTAAATAAATTGGGAACTGTGCAAAACAATGATTTGTGCAATGAACTACAGATTTTGCATTGCTTATTAAAAAGATGACCTTTTGTGTTCTCTGTGGATATAAATGCGCAATAGTATATATGTGTATAAGAGGTGACTACAATATATAAAGTCTGGACGCCTGTAACATACAGATCACTCCTGTGACATACACTTCAATATGTAATTTGAATTTGCCTTCAGATTGTTTCATCATTCTGAGACACAACATCAGTGTCTCCAGAACCCAGGGGATCCCACCGTGTTTTGATAGAGTCACTTCATTATACATTGGTGTCTTGAGGACAAACAACTGGGCAGGGGACGGGGGAAGAATGAGCCCACTGAGGATTCGCAGAACTGGGGTATATTATCTATGATAGAAGCATATTTCTTCCTTGAACTTAAAAGCTTTAAGAGAAAAAAAAAAATCAATTCATCCTAGAAGAACTAATAATAAGGGGCAAATCTGTTCTTTCTGGTACTGTTTCTGTGGTACATGTGTCCCAGTTACATTGCTGTGTCATTCCTGGAGTGTGAAATTGAGAGCATGAAGCTATTAGTTTGGTGGCCTGTGTAACAGGAAAGGGATGAAAGCTGTCTGATAACTGCCCAGAAAATTGGTCTCTTTCACTATGTGTTTGTTTGGAGAAAGGAATTTAAAAAAGAAAAAAAAATCCCAGACTACCAATGAAATAAAAGCTTAAAATCAAGATGCACTCACTGCTAACGAGGGTGAAGCACTGATTTCATTCTCCCACAGCAGTAGGGGTTTGGAAACGTGAGTGACACCTGAGCATTTTTGGAAACAAAAGAGTGGGAAAAGTAAGGAGTGAGGAGGAGGCAAGTGGGAGTTAACCTCCGGTTGGCCGACAAAGCAAGAGCATCCACTGATGTGGCCCTGCGAGGTTCACTGTGGGACGCACAGCTCTCTTCTGGGAAACGGGAGGCAGTGGTGCCAGCTCTGCCCGCTGCCACACCACCCAGTGATTTAATACAAGAGACAAGAAATGACCTGCTGGCCTGTGAGGGGTTTCGTTTTCAAAAGAAAGTATTTCAGGTGCTGACTTGTATTTCTGGTCGAAACAGAAGCGTTGAAGTATGAGTAACTGGGCTCTGGCTGGATCATGAAATGCCTGTCAGAGATGGGGAGGGGTCCAGAAATCAGAGATGTTGTATCCCCTGGCTGGACCAGCTCGCTCGGGCAATAAGAGGGATGTGTATACTCTACACAAGAGGGGCTACACCTAGAGTCCTGCACTGCAAACCGATTCCTAAATGCCACTTTGCAGTGCAAGGGGCTTAGTCTCCCCAGGACACCCCGAGAGAGCTGGCTCCTGGAGCCATCTCTCTGTGTACTTCACACAAGGAGAAGCAGACTCAGACTGTGAATAATTTAAAATACAGAAACAATCCCAAGAACCTGGCTAGCTTTGGCTTTTGGGCCTCCTTCAGAGCTGGGGACCTTAATGCTTGCTCTAAATCCTCTGGTGCTCCAGTCTTTAATCGCTGTGGGTCTCATTTCCCCACCCAATAGATGAGGACACCCTTGTTCTTCAGCTTATCTATTTAAAATTTAACCCTAATGTAGCTCTATTCCCTGCCCTGGAATTAGTTTCGTTTTGTGCCAGAGTTAGAAGCAGGCAATTAAACTCTACCTGTATTTGTCTAGCTGTTTATGTATATCAAATCATATCCCTCAAGGAAAACTTGACAGCTTCTGTTCTCCTGACTATTTTCTAGTCAAACTAAGGAACAAAAATACTTTCCATATTTCTGTCTTTTTTCTGTTTTTAATACTGAGTAGCAAAGAAAGGAGGAAATTATGACACTCATACCTTCAGAAAAGGAATCCCAGGACAAATAAGCATTCCCTGCCTCAGAAATTCACCTTCTTCACAAGTTCTATTTAAGCGCATGTATAATAGCTGTGAGTTTCCTACATAAAACAAGAGAGTTGGAAGAAACAAGTATTTTCTTGGTCTTTAGCAGTGTGGTATTAATACATGAGAAAAAAGATATCTGGTCATTTTTATTGACGCCTACAAAAACTTCAATTTCCCTGTTTCCAAATGGCAGGAAAAAAATTTATGCTGAAATACAATAAGTAGCAGAGAAGTATCCTTACTCAATGCTTCTTAGTTGTTTTTGAGTCATAAATGCATACTGGTAAAGATTTTTTTTAAAAGTCACCCTTAATTCAGCTACAAGAAACTAAACTAGATGCATTTTGATTTTTGTTTTTCTATGAAAATGACTAAGAAGGAAGAAATATTTGGATCTTAAAGACTGAGTTCGGTACAGGGTAATGTTAACAGAATCACCTGGAAATATTCTTATTCCCTAATGAGTCTTGGCTGTGTAGTAAGTATTCATCTGACCTCAATTTCTTAAAACAGCCTGCCAAAAACAGAGACAATGACAACTGTAAGGTAACGCTGATATGTAACTACCATTAGTGTCAAGGGAAGCTATACAAATGAGGGGAGAATGAAGCTCATATTATCTTGGCTCTCATCTCCTGTCCGATAAAAAGAAACATAACTACCAACAAGGCAAGCTACCAGCAAAAGATCTTTCCCTAGTCTAATATCCATAGTGCCTTGATTAACCAGTGATGGTGCAAACAATACCAGCAGCAGCGCTGGTGAGGTATGATCCCTTTGTACTCAGCAGAGCCTTAATGAAAAGCTGGAATGACACCTCTGGTCATAACATCTTTATCACTTCTCCAGCAGAAATTTGCCTCCTTCCCTGAAGGCATACACATTTCCCATTGTTTATCCCCTCTAGCACTTTATAAGCTAGATGAGAACATGGACATTACGTGGAAGATTTACAGTCTTTGGTTGATCTAGAATTTTGTTATCTAGTCAAAATCAATTGTGTGGGATCTGTCTATACTTAAAGGAAGAAAAGGTCATTCATCCTATCAGTAGGTGCTTTCCCCAGCAGAAAGAATTTCCCTACTGAGGTGTCTGAATACAGAAGCTTGATCTCCCTAATGAAGAGCTTGACTGTGGGAGACAAATACCCTTGGACAGGTTCATGTAGCCAGAGACTAAGAAGACACTCTGTGGTTCAAAACTAGGGCCCAAATCCTTTGATTTAAACCCATATTTCATGGGTCCTCTAACTCGAATCGGTTAATCAGAGGCGGATATGAGTAGGAAAAAAACAATGATGACACTGCACAGTTTTTGTCACCAGCACAAAGGTGGTGTAGTGACAGGAATCATTACTGCAGAGTAAGCAGTGCATGAAACACCATCCTACAGAAACATTCAGTACCAATGTCTCAAACGTGTGTGCCAATACTTTTCATATGTGTTGGTCGGGATCTCATGGAGTTCGTAATAAAATGCTGTATGTTTCATGCTAAGACATCCCAATTTCTTTTAAACCATTATTATTAGTTTTAGAACAAGTTTTCTAGAATCATTACCCATTTAGACTTTCAGGACTGGGCTTCCCTTGAGGTTGGATTTATCTCCATATCTTGAAACATCTATAACATAGATGCCTACATCTAAGCTAGTCACCCTCAGTTCCCTTTACAGTCAACAGAGGCGTCTACAGAAGGTGATTCATCTCATCCTAATATAGATATCAAACAAGTATCTGATTAATTGCTTTCTGCAGATATCTGTTTATCTCTATTGACAATAAAAGGAGCCTAGCGTGACTAACTCAGACTTACCTGTCTATATTTTGGTTGCCTACAGTTAGCTGAGATAAATCCCAGACAAAACTTCCTTTGATCAAGCAATTCAACCACTATCACAAAATGAAAAGGATAATAAGGGCAAGAGTGGATGAACGGGAAGGACAGAGTAATTGTGTGTTACGTGATCAACAAATAAACACATCAGTGAAGGGATTCATAATCTTCCACTGGCCCAAAGATATCTTAATTTCCTTTTGTCCAAACCGGACCTGAGGGAAAGACTGTATCTATTCTCAGGAACATGCTCATATCTCTTCATGGTAGCCTCTGTTGACAAGTCAGAGCTGGGGATCCCCTGAGCTGACTGGACTCACCAAAGCCTGTCTCAGTGATGTGAACGTTATGAATTACACCCACATGAAGATCTAGCCCCTGACCTTCTGTTTCATGACTTGATTGATTTATGCTTGGAGCTCAGATTTTCATTTATGATCCAGCCTCGTTGTGCTGTTACTCAGATGGGGAAAAAAGAAAAAAAGAGCTCAGAAATATGGAGGTGGAATGGGGGTTTCCCTTTTTTAGCTTGTTCTTACACCAGTATTTTCCCTGACACAACTTGAAAATGATGCTGCACTGAAAGAGGATGGAGGTAATCCTCATCTTTGTATGCAGTTCCTACAGGACAAACTTACAGGTCATTCTTTCCAGTCTTGAACCAAAACAGATCCAAGATAGGTGAGCATCTCTACCTCAAGTGTTTTTCAGCTCTCAAGGAAAATCTGCTGTTTACTCACCTTTTGTAGACTTTGGTTATTTTCTTTAATTTCTTCTCATCCTACCCAAAACTATCAAACCAAAGGACCCTCAGCCTGCGTTGACTGTTTGAAAGAGGGGAGAAGGAATAAATCTGGCTTCAAAAAGTTTTGACAGTTGGCATGGTAATGAGCCCATTCCAACTGAAATGACCTCATTGCTGCTCATTTTTCCTGGCTACCAATCGATTTATGAACCTCTTTTAACATCTAGAAAAGTGTTAATGAATCAAGTGTTTAAAAATGACATACACCAGGAGGTTGTAAATTACAGCACAACATCCTTTAAATGAATTCACGTCCCACGTTTCCAACACCCACCTGGTACCCATCTGCTGTGACATGGGTGTTCATTCAGGGTCTGAATTTATTATCCACAAATATGTGTTTGAGGTTCCACCAAGTCTTGACTCACCAGCATCCAGCTCGACTGTCAGTTCTGACACAGCAGAAAGGAGAAAGAAAAGAGTGATCAAGAGGGGATGTGACTGCTTGAAGGAGAGGAAGTAAATGGACAACTAAGGCCAGCTCTGGCCATCCTGAAGGCAGCAATGTCAAAGGAGAGGCACACAGTGGTCAGTGCTGAATCAGTGCACCTCATGGTTTTCAGGCTCTGTTTTGAGCAACCATTGAGTCAGGCACCGCTTGGTGTGGTTAGCTAAAGCACTACCCCTGACAATGTGTTTGGTAGGGACTGTTTGCGGGAGCCAAAATTTAGAGAGTGAGCTCTTAAGCTGAAATTCAACTTGCCCGGCTGTCAGCTATGCAAACCTAAGCCGCAGAGGTCAGCTCACAGACTGAGATGCCAGTAACATGATATTGTAGCAGAAAAGGATAAATGTTTTTCTGTACATCAACATATATGTTGTGTGTAACTTAAAGAAGCAAGCTGTGCAACTGTACCTGAGACGCTAGGCTTGGGTTTATGTGTTCAGGCTGAGCATCATTCTTTAAAAATAATGCTGTCAAACTGGAATGAGTCAAGAGGAGAAAAACAAGAAAGGTTAAAAGTTAAGAGAACATGACCCATGAACAAAGGCTGATGGGGCTGGGTTTCTAAGGCTGAGAGTGGTCATTTCACCTACTCCCCCTGTAGATGTGACATGGAGCAACTAGTATGTGTGAGCTGGGTTTAAATGAAGTAGCTGAGGTAGTCTGGGCACAGCAACATGGAACACATCTACTTCATCCTGCTTCTCAGAGGGCTTTTCAGGAAGGAAGCTTTGTAAATAACAGCCAGTATCATGCTTGAAAGCTAACCCAGGTATGCCTATCCTTCTGCTCCATCAAACTAGACAAATCTCATGGATTCAGCCTAGCCAAATGTCAGGATAAATCAGGACTGGAAAACTATTCTGCAGGACTCCTGGGAGCGATCAAGTCAATCTGTCTCCTAATGATGTCAATGGCAAAGCTCGCACTGACTGAGGTGGCAAGGAACTAGGCTTTAAATCTCTTTAATTAGAATATAAGAGTAATTTTTGTTAACACTTTGCTGAGTGGTGTATATATATATAAAAATATCTACTTCTTACTGAAGTAGTTGGATTCTCATTCAAAACCAACACACAGGCACTCAGGAAAGCAGGCTACACTAGAAATGTTATCAAGAGGGGGGGGAAAAATGGAAAAATCTGTATTTTATGATTCAGTGATAACAATTACATGTCTCATCTCTTGGCCCAACAACCTAGTGCTTGTGCTCCCACCAGGCACTATGTCCATTCCTTCCAGTCACCCTTTTGTTCCATCATAAAATCAAATGGTGATCAATGAGTTGAAGCAAAAGTTCATCTCACATTCACCTGAGTCTTCCCTTTGCCACAGAAAAAAAGCTTATGCTATGGAAATACCTAGGATTACACAGGAACGAGTGAGGAGCATTTTGCCGTTAGGGTATAACCACCATCTCAAAACATGAGAGCCACCAATTCATACCTGAAAAACTCCTGGTTTCAGACTGTGAGCAAAATTCCTTTATTTTGTCAAAAAAGAAAGAACCATTCCAAAAGTGAAAAAGACAGCAGTCCTGTGAAAACCAGGGGAGACTAGATTTCATGCACAGTGTTACAGCAGATTTTGTTTCTGCCCAAAGGTAACCTTCTGCTTTCACACAGGTGATGCAAATGCTGAAAAATTCTCTCAATTTTCATGACTTTACTCCAGATTTACAGTGGTGTAATCAAGGACTGCATTTAACTCACTGTGTTACTATTTTTTAATCCAAACCACTTCTTAGTAAAATAAATGCATTGAAAGGCTCACTGTGGGACCAACAGCACCTGTCAACCAAAGAGGTCTTCTGAAGAATAAAAAAAAAGAGACTTGCGTTTTTAACTAAAGTCGACAAAATTTAAGTCTTTGGTTAAAATGCCAAAATATCTTCGATAACACATTTACACACCTATAAAAACAAAAGTTCACTCAAAAATTCCAATAAATGGTCCTTAGGTTGTATAAGAGCCATACAGCTGCAAAAACATCAAATATGTCTCTGATAGATTTTAAAGCAACAGTCAAAGAAAATTCTTGTATACAACTTTAAACTCAGTTTCATTTTATTCTTTTAAATTTGAACTTGTCATTAAATAAAAAACAAATGTTTAGACTTGTAAGGAGAGACATCACTCCACCTTCAGTCTGAAGTTTCCATGTAGATCCCAAGATGTGCCTAACAAAATTTCTTCTTTAGCTAGATAAATATGGCACAGAAGGAAAGAAGAAACAAAAAAAGAAAAATAATTGTGAGTGAAAATGGCCCAAAATCACATCCTCATCTGATGTAAACCTGCCTAGTGCTAATGAAGTGTGCAGGGTTACATCAGCTGAGGGATTAATGCAGGTCTCACATTGAACGCAAAACGAAAGCTGAGAAATGCCAAATGCCATCATGATATGAACACATTGAGAAAATAAAAAGGTAAACTGAAATAATGAGGGAAATCAGCCCTGCACATTAAATAAGGCCCCATCATGCACCCCGTGAAATCCAAGTCAAATAATAGATTCCAAAACAGCTTGTTAGGCATACAACAATTTTCCAAACGTTTACATTCATATTTTACTGGACAATGTATGGTCTGAGTTTCTATTAAGCCATTATTACATTTTGCAGACGTCATTTTGACACATTTTTGAACAGGCTGGAAGCCCTTGTTTATTCAGCTTTCCCCTTGGGCACTTCAAGAAGTTATTCTCCTGTAATTCCAGTTCTGCTTTGCCTAGGTATACCTTCAAGAGTCCTTGTTTTGTTATTAACTAACTCAATGACTGACTGACAGAGCAACTAGATTTTGAAACCTTGCCATTAAAGCCACTCTGTCAACACAGTGGTGACATAAAAGTCCATATAAGGGAAGTTTAAAGGGAACAAAAAACTTTTCAAGCAGAAAAAAAAAAAAAAGCTGGGATCTTCAAAACTAACTTCTTGCCAAAACAACACCAAAAAATGTGTAGGTGGACTACCAAAAAACTTAGCAGCCATCTGTATTCCCACATCAGCTATACATTTTCTGGTTTTAGTGCTTCTTCGTGTATAATAGATGGACCATCAAAGAGCACTTGTCTTCCACAGACCTCAGTCAGATTAGACTTCATGGTGTTTAAAGCATTGATAACCAGCCAGAGGACTTACTGTCATCAGCAACAGCTCAGATAGACTTACCATACAAGCAGGCTGCCTGGAATAGACGAAGACAAAATAATAAGGTGTCGTTCAGAGTTAGGAGAGTTGAACTAACTCCAGCATATATACACAAGAAAAAAGTCTTGTTGAAGGCAAAACCTAGAATGTAAGTATGACCATACCACATGAAACTAAAGATCTAGCTGGTGTTAACCTTGTCTTCAGCAAAACTCAACAGTAAGTGCCAAGCTTAAGGGATAAGTACAGAAACAGGAAAAACAGAGACCTATAGACTTAGAATACTGTTTTCTACACTTCTAACAAACCGTGGTTCAAGGCCTCGCTAGAAGTGAGGTCTTAGCATTAAATAACCTCAGAAGGATTTCTCTTCCATCAGTTTGTGCAGCTACCGTCTGCAGGATGCTGTGGCAGAGACTCCCATAGTTTAGCCACATGTTGTATGAGAAACCTTCTCTTTTTGTTGGTTTTGTGGTTGGAACTAACTAGTTTCATTTGATGCACTCTTTTATTGGGAAAAAAGAGAGAAAAAACATTCCCTGTTTGCCTTCTCCATGAACGGAGAAGGAACCTATGTCATGTCATCTCTTTTGAATGGTGGGCAATTTTAGTCTGTTAGTCATTCCTTGTACAGAAACTGTTCTCTGATCTTCTATGTACTTTTTCCAGCTGTATCATATCTTCTTTGAAATGGGAAAAGTCAGCACTGCTACAATATTCAAAGTGTGGGAGTACTGTGGATTTCTACTTTGTTCTCTATTTCTTTCTTAGTAGGTACCAAAACCTAATTTACTTTTTGGCCTCTATCAAGCATTGATCTGATGTTTCCATCAAAATATAACTCCAAGATTTATATTCCTGAGTAATAAAATCAGTTTCAAGGTGGAACCTGAATGTAAATTCTCATCATATCCCAAGATCCAGATCTAAATTCAGCTCTATATTTCACAGAGAAACCATCTCTGCCTCCAGCAACAGAAAACCAAAATCCCAGATACAAAGTTCAACAAATTAGTGACCAAAGGCAAGATCTGCAGAGCTCAAGATCTTCAAACCAGCTTCTAGTTTGAAGACTCTTGTTAATATTTAAAGAGTATTACTGCTTGCCTGTTGTAAACTAAGACACAGTATGAATACTCACCTAATGCCTGCCGAAATATATATTTCCTCTCAACAGTATATAAGCAGAAATTGTCTAAAGTTTCCAAGTGTACAATTAACCTTTTTCTCATATTTGTAATCCACTCTGAGCAAAGTCACAGAAGCTTCTGATTAACCTTCTTCCACGGGAAGATTCCAGTTTCCAGAAAGAGTCATTAGAGCCTATTGCCACCTATGCTACAACTCTGGGCTCAGTTATCATTCACACTACATCCTCTTTGGATGCTTGTAAGAAGGACTGGAATGGTTGTAAGCCCAATGGAATATTTTGCTCTCAGACTGAAGACTGTGCTAAAACAGGGCATTTTAATGTTTTGGGTTTTTTTCTGGACTACATAGCGATAGTTATCCTTTAGAAAAAGTCCCTGGATAAATAAAACACTTTTATGTGTCATCAAGCCTATTCAAAAGTAGGCATAAAATTTCCCCTAACGTTAATTACAAAAGATGACGGAGAAACTAGTTCTTTACATTATGATATTTACTCTAAAATTGGTCAAGTTTTGCTGATTGAAGCAGAATAAGCTTATACATGGAACTATCCTGGATAGTGCATATTAATTTTGATATCAAGCCAGAAAGATAAGGATAGCAAAAAACTCTGAAGCATGAATTAAAAGAGCTAAGATCAGAAGTAAGCTTCACATGGCCAAAAGACAATGTCTACAGCATAGATATCTACAGCTGACCAAGAGTGTCCAGACTCCCTAGTAAGGCAATGAAGAGAATTAGGCGCTTCCAGGCTGCAATTAATTTCATCATCCTAAACCAGGAATCTAAAATTAGTGATATGAATCATGCTCTAAAAATGATTATCTTTTTTCTCCAATCTGTATAAAGAAACCGAGGGTGATGAGCTCAGATGACCTCTACACAGTAAACATTTTAAGTTATCTGGGATTATTCCAGTTCCTCTTTCTTTGCTCACTTAAAATATTTTAGATCAGCAGTATCCTGATTAAAGGACTGAAATAAAATATTCATGAAAAACTGTGTGATGGCATCCATCTAAGCTATTGGAATTACTGTCATTGACTTTAAAAGGACATGAGTTTTACCTAGGATGGAGCCTCTCCTTCCTCAGTGTAGCTGTATAAAGTTCAATATTAAGCAAAATTAGTTATGAAGATCCTTTTAAAGTCAAGGGAGAGGTGCAGACCTGATTTTAGTCATTCTGTTACTGAAAAACTGTCAAAAGTAAGTAGGATGAATATGCAACTGCTAGTGCCCTTCTCTACCCACCAACCACAGTGGGAATCCAGAGAACTAGTTTAGACCAGACTAGTAATTTTTAGAAAGCTAAAGTTAATTGGTATGAATCCATACCTAGTCTCTGTTTTTTACTGTATTTCTTTGTTATTCTAGTTTTAGAGAAAAAACAGTAATAGCATTTGTAATATTTGGAAAAAAAATAAAAAGGAAAATGTTTCTCTCTTTCCATTGAGTTAAAGTGTTTGAAACTAAAACAAAAATCTCTATAACTCCTAATTTATGCCATGTTTTCCACTGGGCTAGAATGTCACCCATCAAAGATACTCTCTTGTTTCAAGTGACCTTTAAAACTCTTCATCATAAATAACGTCCTATCCCAGTGCAGCGCCTGGGTCAGAAAGCTTGATTAGACATGTACACCTCTACAAATCATTTCCCCTTCTTCCTCAAGTCATGAACACGTTTAAAAAGCTCTGTTTCAGAAAGAAGTGTTACCAAACTGCAAGATAGGTCTTCCTTTTTTTTCTAATTTTTTTTCTGCCTTATTAGTGTAAGCTTGCAGCACAACCTAGAAAGTAACATACACTTTATGTAATATTTAGTCATTTTGTCTTCTCCTCTCACAGGCAATATATTCAACAAGGCATTTCTCCCCCATTTTCAGCCTATCTTTCTCTGTCTTTTAAAGACCAGTATTTTCACCAGTATTTTCTTCCCTTAAATTCAGTAGCAAAACTAAAGTTCCCTCAGAACTTCCTGGGGCACTATGAAACTTTTTGTTATTTTTATTTTATGAATGTACTTCATTTAGTATGCTGATGTATTTCAAGATAAATTTCAAGGTTTAGTGCAGAGAGAGAGGAGGGGAGTATCACTACAAGAGTGCAGTTTTTACTGAGAAAATATGTAGGAAGTCTTGTCTGCCCTTCCTAAAGACTATTCCTCTGAATTCATAGAAAATATTTTTAAGGACACCAATTTCCTTTCTTTAAGCTCCTCAAGAGAAAGTGAAAACCAACAAACAAAAAAATCAAAGAGTTCAATAAGAAGCAATATATAAATGATGAGTGAATTTAGCTCCATGGGAATGTTGTGACATCAACCCAGAATGCTGTGGCTGGAGGGTCCATTTTCAGCCTCACGACAGATATTTCTGTGTCCTTTTATAAAATGAGGATAAGTGCTAACTGAAGTTAGCAGTTTGCTCAAGTATTCTAGTGATGAAGAGCACGTGACTCTCTTAGATTTGAGCTATTAAAGGATTTTCTGTGGAAGTGATCTGATGGAAGATGCATGTTTCGCTACTGTTGAAACATCACCATTTCCTTGAGACCAAAATTCCAGATTTCTTCTTACTCTATTTTAGACAGATGTCAACCTACATTTTGGCCCCTAGCTCCCTTTTCAGTGGTTTCTAATAGATCAGTTAAGCAGTTGTATTCAACGTATGAGGAGCTTGAATAATTCCTACTCAACAAGCTTAAACACAGCAGACTTTTTTTTTTACAATTCCCTCAGACAGCTGGTTTCTTTACCATTCTCGGTTAGGTGGCCATTTTTTAGTTAAGATAATCCAGAACAGACCCTCTTACAGATGGGATGACCAGCAATATCAAAAATCCTTTCCATAAGTACAGAACTAAAGCAACGTTGCGCATTCCCAGGTCTGTAAGTATAAGCAACTGGAACATTAAAGGCATTGATGAAAATGATGGAAACATTTTGTTTGAGCAGATCCCATGAAGCCTCCAGTACAAGGCAAGCAGATAATTTTCCCTGAACCTTTCCATGCTTGAAATAAAGATTACACCATCCCAGCAAAGCAGTTCCATGTTAAAATCACAAGACCACCTCTACAGTCCCTACAGACTGGAAACACGCCGGGTCAAATGTTCTCATTGGCCTCGTTTTATTACAGTCAATGGAGTAATGCCAAAACGAGAATTTGGCCTAGGAACCCAAGCATATGGCATTGTTCTATTACACTTGCACAAATCACTGGATATTATTACTGAGAACATACTGGGCCCTTATTTGAGTGCTGGAGGAGAAAGGGTTTGAGCACAGGGATATGAGCCAAGAATTCCTGAGTTCAATGCTGGGATCTATCAAATCAGCCACGCTCTTGCTGTTTCTTTGTGTGTGAAATACGGGGATAGGAGGACAAGAGTATCCACTTTATTCACAACATTAATTTTGGCGTAGCAAAACCATCTCACTGGACTTTTTCCATATTCTTTGGAGAAAGACAGGCTCTACCATAGCAGACCTCAGAGAATTACCAGGTGTTGATATACCCCCAGTGATCAAAAGACAGGATCCCGCAAAGGAACATATTTGTCCTATCTGGCTAACTTTGAAAACTGATAGCATTCATGTTCAAAGAGTCGGAATGGCAGGATTTATATACCAGCACATTTCCACCATAGCTTAAAGCTAGAATTGCTGTGAGAATGTGTAGGTGATCTTGCTAGCAGAGACAGTATGAAAGTTCACTTGAAATTTGTACAGCTCTTGAAAGACTGGAAGCATTACTTAACGTCAGAATTACTGTAGCCACACATAGGATATTCATAGAGGTCACATAGGACAGTGAGTGATGAAGCATTAGCCAACATATTCAAGAGGTTTCCAAGTGCTTAAGGCCGGACAGAACCACTAGAAGGGTTTGTGGAGTCTCATTCCTTGCATCTTTCTCAGTTTTTTACAGTCGCCCATAATTAAGGCAGACAGATTCCAGCCTAGAAGGCCAAACGATGCTGTGGATTACATCGCATACAACCACCCAGTGAATGTCATGTTTCACTCACAGGTCAGATTCCCCATTGCTCCCAATATCTGGTGCCACGAAGTTCAGAGATGGCAAAGGAAGCAGCTGAAATTTCCAGCCTCAGACACCTGCAGCAGTGCTGGCCCCAGCGCAATCTGCAGCAGCTCTGACGTTGTGTGGGTGGAATAGTAAATAGCAGGAGAGAAGGGGGCGAGGCAGCATCTGCTGGATTTAAGAGGTTTTCATTTGAGCAGGCCTGGACACCTACCGCAGGAGTTTTACAGGAGCAAGCTAAAGAACTTTTTGAACTACCAGTGCTATCTTTTAGGAAGCCTGGGAAAACTCCAAAGGCTTGGATAGCTGGTAATGTAGCTCGAACATCCTTTAGAAGGTCTGGTATTTTTCTACGTAAGACTTTGAGAAAGTTTCTGGCAAGGGCTCAAAGACCCATTTATGCAGGTGTCAAGGGGATAGTCATATTCTTGTGAAGAAAAAAAAAGAAATCCTCTTCCTTCATGGGTCATGTGTAGTGTAAAATTCTCTACTTTGCCCTAAACATGTTACCAGCTTTTAAAAGTTAACCACAAGGTAAAGAATCAAAGGTCAGTTTGCAGGGTTTCAGTTAGCTGCCCTAAATAGGCTTGAAGGATCCCAATCCCCACCCTTTCCCTCCTCCACCTAGGACAGACTGGAGAAGTTCCCTTCTGAAAACATCTATCTTTCTCCAAAAAGCTAGATGGTCTAACCCAGATGTAGACAGTTCATCCACAGACCACTCAAGTCAGAGCCCAGGACGACCACCTCTCTGTCCTGCTGGCATGTCCTCAGGTTCCCTGTCCCAGTCTTCATGGCGTGTTGGCTGTAGCACATTCCCCAACTCGTGAGGCTGAATAAATTGAAAACACTACTCCACGCAAAGGCTGAGAAGGAATGGGTTGACACACAGCAAAGAAAACTTTTGGGCACATTTCAGCAAATGCTTTTGCATTCACCAGCCTGGGCATTGCTAGTGTGGGCCAAACAACTCCAACAAACACTGCAGATGACGGGTCTCAAGCATCAAGGCCCCCTTTGGTTTATTACAACAGATTTGTCCATACACTGTGTATGGGCAGTGTTAGGGAAAACAAAGAGGAGCACAAGGTTTGTAACCATCCAGGGAGCCTATCCTTTTATCTCACCTCTGTCCATTCCTCTTGAGGGTTTGGTCCTGCCCAGAGTGAGGTATGGGCTACTGGGCCAGCCATGAGGCCAGCTGAGACACAAGGCATGTCAGGAGCAGAAGCAGGTAGCAACCTAAAACACCAGCTGGTTTCGTTGTAAGATACAAGCTCACTTTCATCCTGGGAGAAGATTCAATTTGCCCTAACTCAAACCACACACACCTGGAAAGCTCCCAGCTTGGTCTTCACCCGGGTACCCCCATCTCCCACACTATGTCTTACTAGGCAGTTTCACTGCTGCAAACTATCTGATAAGCCTTCCTGATCTTCCCACATGCTCCCGCGCAGCTTCTGGTCCGACAGGCAGCTGCCGAAGTGCTCCTTCCGCCCTCCGCAGCTCCCTGCCCGCCCCAGGGAGGCATCTGCAAGAGGCGAGCAGAGTCCAGAGCAGCTGGGGATGGGGAGGTCTCCATATGGCATTTCTTCTGCTACTCCCAGACGACCATGTCCTCCCCTTGGGTACCCCTATGCTTCTCTCCAGCTCAGCCTCTTCAATCTCCTGTGTCTCTTCTCTGGTTGTTGTGTTATCTGTGCATGAGAAGCTCAGGAATTCAAACCTTTGACTCCTGCTTTTTCTCAGAGGTGGGTGAGTGGAAGCACCCCACCCAGGAGCATGGCAGCATGATGACCTTCCCGCTGCTATCTGCAGGTGCATGGGAAAGTACCTCCCCCCCTGCCCACGCCATTCCCCACTCTTCGCCCCACACT
>NW_010544047.1:0-25251 GCF_000687285.1 Phaethon lepturus | reverse complement strand
TGCTGAAGCCATGTGCTGGTTTTGGCTGGGGTAGAGTTAATTTTCTTCATAGTAGCTATGTTTGGGATTTATGAAAACACTGTTGATAATACAGGGATGTTTGCGTTATTGCTGAGCAGTGCTTACACAGAGTCAAGACATGTTCTGCTCCTCACACTGCCCCACCAACTAGTAGGCTGGGGATGCACAAGAAGTTGGGAGGGGACACAACTGGGACAGCTGACCCCAGCTGACCAAAGGGATATTCCAGAACACACGACATCATGCTCAGCAATAAAACTAGGGGAAGGTTGGCCAGGAGGCCACTGCTAAGAGTCTGGCTGGGCATCGGTCAGTAGGTGGTGAGCAATTGTTTTCATTTGCATCACTTGTCTTTCTTGGGTTTTATTTCTCTCTCTTTTTTATTTTCCTTTTCATTACAATTTTTATTATTGTTGTTGTTATTATTGCTATTATTATTATTATGTTTTATTTCTATTTTTAAACTCTTTTTATCTCAACTCACTAGTTTTTTCACTTTTACCCTTCCAATTCTCTTCCCCCCATCCTGCGGGGGGGGAGTGAGCGAGCAGCTGTGTGGTGCTTAGTTGCCTGCTGGGGTTAAACCACGACAAGCCAACAGGAACATTGCCTGAGCAAGGGATGTAGGGCTTCATTAACAGTTTGTTAATTGCTGTGGAAGTCACTGGGGTGACAGATAACTATCCATAAGTGGGATGAAGATTGAATTTTTTTCCCTGGTCTTCCAGGGCTTTGTGAGAGAGCTCAGATGCCCCGAATGTCAGCCTAGCCTCCAACAATGCAATTTGTGAGATCCCTTTGTTGTCTAAATTCCCTTAAGTGGAAATATGTTTTCTAACAGCACAGAAACTCTCCCCAAGGCTTCTGTTGTACCAGGTTAATCAACCATACATGACAGCAGAATTAGAGGTGCTAGTATTTTATGTTCTGCATCTAAAGTATGTTTCTTCGTGTGTACTTAACAGGCTTTAATTTTATAAAACATTGCGCAACAAGGCACCTTGGGGAAGAGCAATTAACTCAGATTATGTTTTCGTTTCAGTGAATACCAAATGAGAAACTGAAATACTGATTTATGTAGCCACAAAGTCAAATCACGCTCCTTAATACTGCCTGATTTTTCAATGTGGCCATCTTTGGTCACAGCCCACCTTTTTGGTCCTGACATGCAATTAAGATGTTGCTCAAACCGAACTCTCCCTTACAAATATATCAAGATATTTTATAATCACGATACACAGACAACCAGTCCTGTTTGAAGTTAATTGTGAGGCTCCTATCGTCTTCGGTGAGGGCAGAAATAAGCCTACCGAGGACATTTTGGTATAATTTTCCCGTTGATGACTATCGCAGCGAGTTTAAGTTAATTATGGATGGGGATAGGCACTGCAAAACAATTTGAAGGATGAAGGTACTAATTTAGGATCCAATCTAGCTCTCATTAAAGTCAATGGAAAGATTCCTATTGACTCCAATAGAAGCTGGTTCAAGACCATAAAGACCGAATGAGCTCATGTGAAACTTCTCATCCAATTTCTCACTACAGAAAAGAAATTATGCATCAGCACCTGAACCACTATTCGTGCAGAGGGCTTACTTTGGTCACCTTGAGTCACACACAGCAGTTCCTTACTGTACTGGCCATTGCCTCGGGATCAAGAGGTCTGTGGACAATGTGTAGTGATTTGGGCTGATTCAGGATCCTGCTGTCTGAAGGATTTTCCAGTTGGAAAATCGGTTTGCAACAAGAGATGGGATGGGACAGGACAAGAAATGGAGAGGAGAGGAGAGGAGAGGAGAGGAGAGGAGAGGAGAGGAGAGGAGAGGAGAGGACTAAATTTCCATCATGAACCTAGAAACAGCCTCAGTTGCCATTTTCAAGGCTTTCAGGTGGTATGCAAGAAGCAAGTCCCTTGCATTGTTTCCCCAGGCCATCACATCCATTCCTCCCCAGCTCTGCTGCGGGAAGCCAGCCTGATCCTGGCAGCACAGAAGGTATGGAGTCTGGACCCCACTGCTCCCCTGTCTCCTCTCCGCGGCAATCCAGCCCCCTCTGCTATTGCAACCACCGATTCCTCTGCTCCATCACTGGCGGCTGCCTGCCTGGCAGCCTGCATCAGGGAGAGCAAGCAGAGGTTGAGGCCAGGCAAAGCAGAAATACAGAGAATTCAGCCTCCCTGCCTGCAAGGCTCCTCTTGAGAGTCAGGCAGACAGCAAGCCAGAACCTTCCATCCAATTCTCCCAAAAGGGATATGTTAAAAAATCCCTTCCCATGCAAAAAAGAATGTCTTTTATTTTCTTGACTTCTATATTATAAATCCACTATGAATCCTATGCAGTAGGTTTTATTTTTATTCTTCACATGACCCAAAATACACCACCACCAAGAACAATTTATTGATGAGGTATTTTTTTCCCTGCACTAGGAAAAGAATTCATTCTTTCTGGCCTAATCAGTAGAAAAATGTCATTCAGTGTAAATAAGGTTGTCATTACTGTCTATTAAGAGATATGATTTCTTTAGTCGCAAATATATTTAGTCTGTGAAAAGTTCATGAAAATTGAAATTTGATTCCATCAAACAGAAGTAGAGATATTCTTTCATAGCATTTTCCAGGACACCTAATTCTTATGCATGTCCTACTCTGACAGATAGCTCTGTAATAATGATACCCTATTACCTGTGTTCATTGCTCTAGGTTTTTCTTTCCTTTTGCCTACCCCACTCATTAATAAATGTTTTACTACTTTCAGTTAACATGACAGTGTCAGCGCAGCCAGGGTAAAGAAGCTGGATTTCCATCTGCCCGCTACAGAGGAATCATTAACTAATTTCCAGCTGCAAATGTCTACCTACTAATAATGTTCAAGCAACAAGGAAATTGGATTGAATTTCAGATTCCACCCTGAATCTCTGAGACCAATAATGGTGAAAAAAAGTAACATTTTTGATACCAAGGAGTTTTGACGTAGTCTTTGAAAGGTAAAAGAATGGGTCTGATTTAAGCTCTTCCAGGACAGGCCTGATGTTTAAGCACAAAATGGAGAATTTGTTGGGGACTTCCTACTCTGTTCTTCCAGGAGAGAAAAAAAAAACAAAAAAAAAAAAAAAACAAACCTGCTATATCATGAATACTTACTACTCTGCAACAGGATATTAGCTGTCAGCCAGCCAGCCCATCAGATAGCTTGGCTTGCCGTCTGTGGGCCAGGAATTAAGATTCCTACGGCCCTTAGTCAGCATTGCTACCAGGGAAGGCAGAGCGAGCCCTCCCCTCTTGCCAAGACAGTAGCAGTGCTGGTGAGCTCGTCTCTGACAGAAGTCACTCTTTGCATATCTTCCACCCATCAGTCTGGGAATTAAGAGATAAGGAGCATTTCCGTACATAAATAACCTCTGAGCTGTCTTTGAAAATAGAGCTCGGCATTTTTCAGCTTACTACTGGCGATGGCGTTCCTGCTTATGCAAGGCTAGCTCATCATAGCCCTGACTCAACGTTGCAAGAAACATCATGAAGGCCACCCCCGACCCCTGTGCTGCCAGGGTGACTGGATCTCCGGGCAGAAACCTGCCCTGCTCCTCCCTCTCCCAGGAAAATGCAGAAGAGTCTGCACTTTCTGCCTTCCCCAAGGGGTCGGGGCTGCTCCCTGAGGATGGGTGATTCAGGTTGTGGGATCAGTTCCAGATCCACCTGTGCCGGCTGAAAAAACCCTCCATGCCCATCTGGCTTGCCACGATTCCCCTGTCCTGTGGGTGTTTCCTCCTTCGACTGACCGAGTGTGAACACCCTCGCCCGCTCCAGCTTGGACAAGACCTGCTGTCCAGGCTGCCTACCCCACCCTCACTCAGGGAGCACCCACACAGATGGTTTGGCCAGCAGGTCATATGGGGCCCCACATTGGAACTGTAGGGAGGCTTTTTGGCACAGACGGTGCCAAATCCCTCTCCGTAGCCCTCCCGTAGACCCTCTCTCCTTCCCCTGGTGCCCATCCCCAGGCCCCAGCTCTGCTGGATAGAAAGAGCCACCAGCAGAGTTGCGCCAGGGGAGGTTTAGATTGGATATTAGGAAAATTTCTTCACCGAGAGGGTGGTCAGGCATTGGAACAGGTTGCCCAGGGAGGTGGTGGAGTCACCGTCTCTGGAAGTGTTCAAAAAACGTGTGGATGTGGCACTTCAGGACATGGTTTAGGGGACATGGTGGCGCTGGATTAATGGTTGGACTTGATGATCTTGAAGGTCCTTTCCAACCTAGTGATTCTGTGATTTCTGTGATTCTGTGATTCTGTATTTGCTTTCAGCTGGTGTAGCCAGCACGTGAGAAAACGCCAGCGTAGGTAGAGCACCGTCCCGACCTCCTCCTTATCGCAGCCCTGTGACACTTGCACAGAGAGACCAGCAAGAGACACACAGAAAAGGACCTAATTGGCAACCCTGCAAAGGGGCTGAGGACACCGGCCAGAGGAACACAGCTCTTCTCTCTCTCCGATTTCCCCCCGGCTCTTTCCAGTGTGTCACTCACAGAGTAGCTGTTACCCCCAGAATTGCTGGAGGTTTTATTCTGATCTCTGTTGTTTCTCGCCTACACCCAGCTCCGCTGGCTGTACGGCAGCCTGGGCTTGCATCGTGGTGAGACGAGCGCGGCAACACCAAGCCCCACTCAAACCCCCACCCAGGTCACAGCGTCCTTTCTTATTTTTAAGCCCCGTCTCTTCAGTACCTCATTCCCACAATTCCCTCGACACAAAACAGTATTTTGAAGTCCCTGGACAGGTGCAATAACGCCTCTTGGCTTTTTCACGGAAGGGTTCCTGCTTTGCACTCTGGGCAAACGTGGGCTTCTGCGGCCAGCCCGCTCTTCAGCTGCGTCACACCCTCCTGGCATCCCACCAGTTCACACTGGCCAAGGTTTTTCTTCTCATCTCTGTGTCCTTCGTTCTCTGACACATACAGATCTTGCCATGCCACCACAGGCCTTACATTACATAAAGTAGTCGTGGAAAAATCAAATGCTTTCTCTACGGTTTTTCTGCCTGCTCTCCAGCCTCACTCAGCTATGCCAGTACGTTGGTTTTCAAGTCCTCTCACCTTCCCAGTCCATTCTGAAAGGTCATCTCTGTCTAGAAAGGCCAACATATATAAATCTCTTGAAGTCTACAGGACCTTTTCTACTGCCTTCTGCAGGAGTAAGGCCAGGCCCTTGAGGATCCATTGACAGCTTTCATTGAAGCTTTCTTTAATGGTGATTAGAAAACTGTTCAAAACACCTGCTTTTGATCAAAAACTAGAGCTGATCTCAGGGTAGCATATTGAGTCAAAGACAGATGATTGGCCCTTGAGCACCGCAGAAACCTCATAAAAGATGCTTATGTTCAAACCCCGAGAAAAAGCCTTGCCTTGGGGAATGTCATCCCTCCCGTGATCCTATGCAACTCTCAAGGAGAAGCTGTTTTTTCTGTCCTACAGAGGATACTATTTTCTCCATTCATTAACCTCACTCAGCCACATTTTCCAATGCTCTCTGTTCCTCTTTTGGTAAGAAGGATCCTGGTAAAAAAGCACTCTAACCCAGGCATATCCCATTTAATTTCCAGCTCCTAAGAAAGTTAACTCAGTTAGGGATAAGAGCGAAAGTTCCCACAGGAAGATGGTTTAGATCTTAGTTTTATTGATTCAAATGACTCTTTCAATCTATTGACAATGGGGAGATTGGAGGACAACTACCACATCAGTGAGTACTTGGTTTTCATGGCTGAGGGCACCCTGAGACCATATAGAATGCCAGTGAGTTTCTGTTCCAGCTCTTGACCTTGGTAAGCAAGGGAAATTTCCAGTTTGATTCCAAAGTCAAAATTATATAAATTTCTGTTTTCTATAGAACAGGCAAAACCAAAACTTGGTGCAAAATGCAGAGGGGTTTATAATCTGAATCTAGACTCGAAGGTAGAATCAATACTTCTCCACCTCTCCCACCCAACTCTCTGAAATCCCATTGACTTCAGTGGGTATTTCCAGCTCCAGATGAGGCATATTTTGTGGCAGTATTATTCACTCTAGCAAAAAAAGTTATTCCTCCCAAAGTACTTCAGTAGGGTATTCCCTTTCTTTCATGCAACACTCCTTGTCCCAGATTTTGTTCTCCACAGTTTCCATTCCACAGTACGAGGCAATCCCAACGTAGCTGAGGAACTGGACTTGGCCACGCAGGCAAAGCTATAACTATAGCATGTTCCCAGCTAAGAACAGAAAACAACATTTAGGCTTTAAAGCAATCTTGTCAGAGAGGCAGATCAAATAATGATGGCTAACACAGCAACACCTCTGCCCACAAGAGACACAACACACAGTGAATGTTTGTGAAAAGATCTCCCACTGACTCCCATAGATATGCATCATCGCAGCCAGAGCATGGGTGGGGTGAGAAGGACAAGCCACATGAGGGCAAATATGTCCAAACGTGCTATCTATCTCCTACCACCAGCATCATCCAGGATAAAAGAACTGGGATCATGAAGTGAGGAGGAGGCTGAAAGGAGCCTGGTGAGCAGGATAGAAAATAAGGGAAACAGACAAGGTGATTGATAGATGCTTTTCTCTGCTGTTCTGGACATCCTTGGCTGCAGGTCTCCAACCTGTATTGGGGTTTTCTATGGTTTCACAATTTATAATTCCTGAAGGATTTTGATAGGAGAGGTTTCCCTGAATTTTCTGTCAGATCATACCAAGGGCACAGAGGGACATACACACTCACATCTCCTGTTCCATCACACCTCAGTGTGGAAAGAAGAAACATTTTAAAACCACAGGCAAAGTGGGAGAGATACCACAGGTCTATCAGCCAGGAAGGCAGGTTGCATGAAGAGATTAGCTCACAAGTGGCGTGACACAGTGCACTGGGCAATAAGAACCACTTTTCATAACTTTCCCATAAAGAATTTCATCACTTTCAACTGCAAAAGATTCATGGCAATAGCATTTTTTTTCCCACCAAGGTGGACTGTTCCAGTTTTCTTGGGTCATTTCTCAGAGGAGAACTTTCTCAGAGGACTTCTTCAGAGGGTCTAATTTCTGGTCTAGCTCTGCTTCTAATGAATGAATCACTGTGAATCACTGCCAGCAAATTTGATAGTGGAGTTCAGCCAACACTGAGCACTATGGAAAATCCTAGCCCAAAACATTCTCAGGTGTAAGGGATGGGCTGAGAGCAGATCAGATGACTCTCAGGAAGAGTTAACTTCAGCCATGACATTGGGAGATATCACAGAGTGCTCTGCTTTAGAAAATCAGGTCATTTGTCATATTTTTTCACAGATATGTGCACACCAGTTGCGCCCACATGCCATGAGCATATTCACTGAGTGGTACTGAGCAACGTATAAACAAAAATCTGTTCTTTCTGCTGTAGATTATGATTGGAAAAGTTTTGGCAGTCTTTATGCTGACAAATATGATACTCCACAACCAAAATCTTGAAAGTTCTCAGGGCCAAGACATCTCCATGGAAAAGACCGCTAAAGACTTTTTGTTGTTTTTATCCTTTTCTAAATATGGATTCAGGATCCTAAATTTAGGTCCCCACTTGAAAACAAAATTCCTGATTCAAGTGGTTTCAAAAACACATTCGCATAAGAAGCCCAGGGGAAAAAAAAAAGTAATGCAGACCCACACTGGAAGCAGGGGATGGCCATTCCACGCCTTTGAATTTTGCAATCTTTACTTGTGGCTAAAAGCAAAGCCAATTAAAGTAAACAGGAATCTGGAATCTGTTGTTGACACTAAGGTCTTGGAACAAGGATTTCAGCCAAAACTTTACACTGAATCAACGTCTCAAGGTCTATTTTCAGTGGGAATAGAAAAAGAAGAGGATTCTTAACTTTCATGGCCAACCAGATTCAGTAAAGCAAACATGAAAAAGTGGTGGCTCTAAGACACTCCCAGAAACAAATTCTGGAAACAAAGTAGCTCCATCTTTATCTAGACTGCCTGTAAGGGAGTGATTGTCATAAGCCCTTCCCATAATCAAACTCTTGGTGAAGTCTTCCAATATGAGCTGGAAATCTCTATTGGAATCTATTTCTACTTCTGAACTGATCAAAGGTAAGGGCATTTTGAGACCAACTCTAACTAATAATTCATGTCAGCATCAAAGCCCCCTCTATGCTTTAATTTGTTTCTTCTAACTTTAATCTAGTTAAGTTTGCTATGCCTATATGGCATTTTTTGTTGGAATTAGTGAATTCAAGTAAGTCAATACAAGAGTAAGAAGCACTTCATGTAATCAATCCTACCTGCTTTATCGAAGTATTTACATATGCTCCTGTCTTTAAGCTCAACTGTAAGTGTATTTATGTGCTTTCAGGAACTGAGACATACAGTTTTAATGACATGAAATCAGAGACTTTTTCCTATCTGAAATAGCACCTCTACCTTCCCTTGAGCATTAGAGTTTAAACAATAAATGACTTTGATCTCAGCTACCCTTCATTTTGGTTGTGGAGTTGCAAAATGAAAACCCACATGACAAGGCTATACCAAACAAATTAACACGCTGCTTTGCCCGTCTCTGCCGAACCCCCAGCCTGTGAGTATCAGACAGAGATTTAGAGCAGCCTAAGTTCTACTGAAAGTTAAAATACGTGAAATCAAATAGAATACTGTGCATCTAGGTCCAATAGGACTCTTTTTTGGTGTTTTGGTACAATCATCCTTTACAGAGCCATGCAGGGGGAAGAGGATATGGGATATATCTGAGAGTCATTTCCAAAAGAAGAATTGGATAAAAAGATCTGAATTGCTTTCCATATTCAGTGTTACCCAAAGTAAAATATAACATAGACTCATTTTCAGTAGAGGTAGAAAAGTCAACCTTGGAGGTAAAGATTGCAGAAACTATGTGCGATTATGTGTTGAGCAGATCTCCCTCTGACCTTGTTTCTTACCAAGTTACATTTGCTGTACCAAGCAGGAGAATGACATGTTCCACTCCTAGATGACCAGCCCTGACGCCCGGCATGGACTGGGGCATTTCAAGTATAAGTTTTCCTAAGCGTGTCAGACATCTAGCAGATATTAGTTATTCCATATATAAGCTGGAAAGTGCTTGGAAGTTGGTCTTGAGCAGTGTGCTCCATGGCACTAGCACTTTTCTGTTGGCTGTGTGCAATGGATGGGACTCACATCTGTGACCTCCTCTCATTCCCATCATCTTCCTCTGGCTGACACTGGATCTCATGCTGACACATTGCTGAAAAAACAAGCTTTATTTCTTATTTTGGGTTGTTTGTTTGTTTTCTTTTTTTTTGGCCAAGAGAGTTTATGGCCAAATCAATTCCCTGATCTGAATCACCATGCAGACACATCAACATTAGTGTAAGCACAAAGGGAATGAGTGGCTTTTGAGTGGAATGAGTAGGGAAAAAGGGACTCAAAGGACTCTTCCAGTAACTCTTTCCAGCAGATTTTTCAAGAGCTATGCCAGATTAAAGCAACGACTTAACCACAGCATTTAACAGTCAGCCTTTACTCAGGCAAATTTTCCATTATCAAAGGACCATTTATGTTAGTGGGAAAAAATCCCTATTCTCAAAGGACTCTGGAGGTACAGTGACAAGAGCAGTGCAAGTGTTTATAAAAGTTATCCCAACATCTGGTTTGTACCGAAAAACATGATCAACTACATCTCGATTTAGATTTAATGGGCTCAGAGCTGTCACTTGTGTACCTGTTTCATACACCATTCTAGTAGCAAGAAATGTATCTTTCCCAGAAGGTTTTTCCCAGGGCTGCTATGTAAGATGGCCTTGTGGAAAAGAGAATCAGACCCAGAAAAATCTGTCACATGCTGTGAACCATCTGAGATTCATTCTCCAAAAGGTTCCCAGCCTATCAAGTGCACGGGAAATGGGAAAGTGGCTTTTCCTCACACCCCCAGTGAAGTGTTTTGTGCCATCTCTGACAAGCTGTATGTAATCTCAGGGCAAGCGTGTGTCATGGGACAAGAGGCTGTTTATGCCCCAGGACCATACGCGCTGAACTCAACCAAGGGGAAACTTCCCCACAACAGAGGCAGCTTTTTTGTGGAAACAACAAAACAAAAGGGAGTGCTGGGACAGGCTGCCCCCTCCATTGGAGGAGTGGAGGGTGTTGTTTCCAGCAATCCACCTGCGTGTTCATATCTGTCTCATTTGCATGTGTTTGTTTAAGCTTTTTAATTAGCAGAGGGCCAGATCCTGATTACATACACATGCGGGTACAACTCAATCGATCCCGACGCTGGCCCATCTTGCTGACCTTACAAACCATCTACCAACACCTTTCATTCAGCCGAGAGACAGAAGACACCTATCAGGCACATCAGAGAGCAAAGGGAGGGAGAGCAGCAGGAGTGGTTCGCCGAGGAGATAACAACAGCTCTCCTCCGTCTCCCTGCACCACTGTGGGATGGGATGGGGCTGGGCATGACCTGGCAAGTCCTGCTGATTTGCTTCATCCCACAGATTACCCAGCAGCCCCGCATCGGTGCAGTCCCACTGCCGATCACATGATATCACCCCAGCATAAATGTACTTAAATTGCTCAAGAGCCATGTGCAGCCCAAGAGCCCCCATGGGTATGAAGTATCTCGCTTTCCCATGCAGCGAGATCAGAATCAGGCACAGTATTGGGTTAGGGAGCGGCAATAGTTGTTCCATAATTAACTCTGAAACCGGGTTCTCATTAGACCTTGCTTTTCATAAACACCCTTCCCTCCACGCATGCCTAATTTCCTACTACTCATCAGGGACTGAAGTCAGTAGTAAAGCTCCCATGGGTTCCACCAAGGCAGATTCACACCCACACAAGAAAGGGCAGTGAACTGGGTGCATCTCTTTGACTATCTTCTTTTTTCCTAGATATATGCACATCACCTTGCAGTGTGAAGATTAAGCCAGATTGCTGTTGCCAATGAATGTTAAATACACGTCACAGTGACACTCTGAAAGGGCAGGATATTACACCGCCCTCCACATTGTGTGAAGTGTTTGCTCAGTGTCAGCTCTATTCAAAACTACTGTCACATCTCTCTTAGACTTTTTTTATTGTCATTCACTGCTGTTGTTCCTCAGGAATGGGCACGTGTCCTCATTTATTCACGGTGCCCCGTATCTGCAATGCAATAAATGTGGGCAGGTGTCTTGTCCCATGTAGAGCAGACCCTTTCCTACATGTCAGGATCAGGCCCATCTTATCTTGCTCCAGAATGAGAGTTTTGCCACAGAGAAGAGGCCAGGAAGGACAGGTGCAGCTAAGGTGGAGGTGGGAGAGTGGGAGAAATGGGGATAGAAGGCAGAGTGGAGTTCCTCTCCAGGGAGATAACGCCAGCTCCAGTTCTTCCTCTGGGTATGGGACTCATGTCACCATTGAAGAGCAAGCTTGGCACTTCATTTGTCACTCTGGGGAATCTATACTGGGTGGATTCCAGCCCCCTGTTGTTCTTCTCCCGGAGGTGCCTGCCCCTCCTTTCTGCCTGGAGAAGGTGCTATGACCCACCTAGTTTACCCCAGATGTCTAACATCAACCTGCTCAACATTGGGCAAGCTGTGTTCCATCCCTGGTGCCTGCCCCAGTGGCAGGGTGCTACCCATTAGCAGGGAGGAGCAAGAGGCAAGAAGAACACAGTTATGTTCCTAGGCCCCACCCCAGCCCTACAAATCCACACCCTGTTTCATTGGCTCATCAAGGTGGGGGGATCATATTTCTGAACCTTTTAAAATTAATTAATCTTCCTCAACCCAAGCAAACTAACTGAGGGACAGCTTCTTAGACTGATTTCCAGCGTAAGGAACCAGTGAAGGGGGTCAACATGAAGTTTGAGACCCCAACACAAAGCAGGCATGACCTGATGAATGGAGAGGGATATCCAAGGCCACATTTCCAAGTCTTTTGGTCATTGAGCTCATGACCTCAGAAGAGGAAAGGACCCTGTCTCACTGCAGTTGCCTATGGTGTCTCTCCACCCAACAGGAACCCCCATCCCAGGGCTGGGACTGCCAGACGATCTCAGTTTTCATCTCCCGTCTTCTGAGGAGCCTAATTCCCCATCCACCTTTGCTCCTCTCCACCTTAGCCCCCCTCCTCCCAAGCTGCCTCCCCTCCCATCGACCTGAAAACCAACCACAAAAATGCAAGGAAAGTTTCTGCGCCTAGGTGGTGATGAACAACACAGCCGAGCAATTGTCTGGCTGTGGAGGGCAGAAACTTAATAGGAGATAGTCTTAGCAATTCCTCCTGCCAAAAGAGTGAAAGGCAAAATTCAACAGAACAAGCTCAGAGTGATTAAATCCTCTGGCCCGTTTGAGCAGGCACTGGCTTCTGGGGAAAGCATGGTCGCAGCTGGGGATGTGACAGGGCCAAAAGAGCCCCATCAGCTAGCAGTAGTGTCTGTCCAATGTATAGGAGGAGGGTGATCTCCCCACCAACACAACGTACTCATCTAGGACAGAGAGGAAGGAGTAACAGAGGTGAAGTGACATGCCCTAGGCCATATGACGAGCAAGTGGCAGAGCCCAGCACAGCCCTGGGGGCTGCTGTGTGGTCACTGCTAGCCTTCCCAACACCCTCTAGGTAGTCAGTTGGGGAATCCCCAAGAGTGCTGCTGCTACAGACTTCAGAAGTTTCTCGACCCAAAGCCCTCAGGCCCAGTATCTCACCCTGGGATGCTGCAGCAGCCGTGAGCACGTGTGTTCCTATTGGGCACAGTGAAGCTCCCCTCTCCCAGGACATCCCCCACTTATTCAGTAAAGCAGGCATGGCAGAACTCCTCACACATACAAGGAAATGACTGCGGTGTTTAACTCTTTGATGGAACAGCTGCTTGGCAAGAAGAGATTAATGTTATTCCCCTTTTGGTTTTTGGACCGGACAACTATGGTGGTTCATCAGCTACACTCCATAGGTCAGCCCAGATCCTGCTTTTTAGAGAAGTGGTGGACCTGAGAACCGGCCCAACCATGTATGTAAGGATTCCTTTGGACCAGGAATCTTCAGCTGGGGGGTAGCCCACAGCCAGCTGTCTGCCACCCACTGCCAGCTCCCTCCTTTCCTGCCCTGGTAGGAAAGCCTGCCGTGAAACGCCACAATTTCCAGCCAGCATCATACCCAAAGGGTCATCGCAACTAGTCAGGGCAAGTTAGAGCAACCCCAAGGCTGCTTGATGGCACGTTTGCCGAGTCCCATGTGTCCTCTGTAACGCAGAGAGCTGAGAAGACAGAGAGGCAGCTTGAAGTGTCTCTGTAGTGGGATAACTCTGGACTAAGGCACTATGGTGTGCGTGCACATGTATGTGCGTGCGCGCGCGCGTGTATCCATGTGAAATATGGTGAATATGTGTGAATGAGTTCAGAGCCAACATTACAGCTTCGGGGGAGCCAATCCAAGATTGTTACTCATCTAATTCCAAAAAGCAGTTATTCCTTTTAGTCAAAGTTTTATTTTTATTTCAAATGTGATGTGGTTACAAACTCATTCCCGTGTATAATTTTGCTTTCCAAGTTAATTACAAGATGTTCTAATTAATTATATTTAATGATTAACGTACAAACTCACAAGGAATGAACATAGCTTAGAGAACATTTGCTCTCAAAAGATATGTCTAGACTAGTTTGGTTTATCAGGAAAAGGTTGAAAAAATTAAAATGAGAGAGAGCCAGAGAGCGAGCGCAAAAATACACTGTGTAAGAAAAAATAACAATAAAAAAAGAAACCAAATTATGTCCAAGCAAGAGCATATTTTTCTTTGGAGTTCAAACACCACCTTTAACCATCTCCCCACCCAGGATCTGATTACTTTTAATGGGACTCTGCTTGTGATTTAAGTTGTTGTTCATTTGTACAGTAATTAAGTTGAGTTGAGTTGGTGTCTATTACATCATGGTTTATATTATGAATTCACACTGCAATTATGTGCGTGTGTGCAAGGGTAAGTGAGCAGAAAAAGGACCTTCTAGTTAAGATCATAACTGATAACTCCGGCAGGCTGGGTTTAGCTAAGCTCTGCCACGCACTTCTTCTCCGACCTCAGCCTCCAGACACCCAAGTGACACATACAGAAGTGGGGACGTTGCCTCCAGACACCCTAGTAACACATAGACCAGGGCGACATGCCCATGAGGAAGCAGGATCCTGAGAAGAGACTGTGAGGCTAATCCTTCACCCCTTGGGCTAGAAGGCTGCTAGGCACTAGTCACAGAGCAGCGAAGCTTCTAGCCCAGGAAGACCATGATTTTAAATAGGGTCTCCATTGCCACAGGAATCAGTTAGGGATTATAAAATGAAGCATCCATCCAGGGAGAATACACATACATATCTGTTACAGACACATCTGCTTGTAATACGCACGCATCGTATGTGCATGTACAATAGACACCTAATTTCTAATGCAAGAAACTTTGATTTTATATAGGCAGAAATTGGGGTGGATTAAGCCAAAATATGTTTCTAAGTCACCATTTAAAAGCTTCGGGGTTTTTTTCTCTTTCACAACTTTTTTGTCCAGCTAATTATCAATGGACTGAGAAACTCCCCTAAATGTTAGTGCCAAAAAGAGCGCAACGAAGGTTTTCAGGTGGCCTGTTCGGAGCCCCCCGGTTCCAAGCGTGTGGATGCTCCGCTGGGCTCAGTGCTTGTGGTGTCACGTTGCTTGGCGAGCTGGCTGGGGCCAAGGACACCCCTCCACGAGGTGCTGCACGAACACAGGCTCTATTGTTCACCCAGACGGCTGAGTGCTCGTGGCAAGGGGTACAGATACGCCAGCTTTCATTTTGTGCTGTGAGAACGGGCCAGCATCCTCTCCCCACATTTATTCTCACCAGCACAAATGCTGAAGTCTCATTGCCACCTTCCACCAAATATTGCACTGGCGCAGACCAGAGGCAGAGAAAAAATCTTGTTCCGCCAAATTATGACAGAGACATCGGACACTTCTGACAAGAACCTGAAGGAAAACACCAGAACACCTTGCTCCTGCTAAAAACTGCACTTCCGTTCTGATATCAAATAACCCTGACTTGCTGCCTCTGTTGTCCTTCTTTAAGACTTTTACACTGTTGGGAGATCTGGGAATTGGCCACAAGTGGATTATGAGGGTTCAAGAGAACAACCACAGCAGAAAAGGGCAATGAGGAATCTGGTCCCTTTTGGGTCTTCTGGAGATGACGCTATGCAAAGCAGCTCTGTAGGAAGGAGTGAGTTAATATTTGGATAAACCAAACACCTCTTTTATCCTTCTTTCTTCTTCAGCGCTAGGATCCCAGCTATGCTCCCAAGTCCCTATTTAGCATCTCAGGCTACATTCTTGAAAGCATTTAACTTCATCTATTCTAGTAAATAAAACATGCAGGGGGCTGTTCTTCGGCCCAGAGGCCAATTGGCATGGACCAACTTGCGCCCGAGCTGATAAGCGTCTTTCCTTCCAAAACAGGGGGGCTGCATCTGAACTGCCTGTGGTGGTGCTCCTTGGCCCGGGCTGTCCCTGGACCGTGCCCAGGCATTGTCTGGGAGAGTGCTAGTCGGAACAGGACAAAACCATTGCCAGGGACCATGCTCAGGGTTGGATAGATTGGGAGATCTTGTGCCAGTACCTGGGCTTGAGCCCTGGCCTTGTTTAGTTTATCAACACAGCCATAGCTTTAGGTGCTTAAGTATAATTATTTAGGGACCTAATTCCCATGGATCTCCCTGTAGAATGCACCTAAAAATGGGTTTCACAGCAGTCTGCACATGGCTCAGGAGCCTGCCTAAACTAACCAATAGATAACACCAAGGAGAAAAGAGAAAAAAGGAAATGTTTTAAATCCTGCCTCCCTCTAGGATGCAGGTACCATATGCTGGGCGGCAAGAGGACAACCCCCTTCCCAAAGGATTCACGGCCCTGACCCCTCTCCTGGAGTTAAACAAAGATTTTTCTCTCAGAAACGCGAGGAAGGGGCATGCACTTTCCTCTGCCCCACCTCTTTATCCCTCTTCTGAAGGACCTCACAGCGGATGTGTAAGTACTGGGTGAGCTCACTCCTTCATCTGAAAGGACTTGAGCCATCTTTCCAGGAGAGTGCCTGAAAAAAGGTGGAAGGAGGAAGGTCTGGGATGCTGAAAGAAGAGGAGAACAAATAGATAGTGTTGAGAGACACTAGTCAGGAGGGGTTGTTATTGACAGGTAAGTTATTATTATTAAGCAATTGGGAGCAGGAGGGGGAAAAATAAAAACAAATAAAGATTGGAAGACAATCTAAAATACTGTAGTAAAACTTTGCTTTACAGCTAATCCCACTGAAGTGTCTAGCCTGGTGTTGTCTCAGCAGAACATATTCTGTGAGCAACTTGGGAAGTAATTTGAGCGTCTCTGAAGTGCTTTGTCTTTCGTTGGCTCATCCAGTATTAAATCATCTGGCAATGAAGAAAAGTGTTTAAAGTTAACTTCCATACTGAACAAATTCCTCTAGAAAACTCTTGTCATTCATCCCGGTTTACCCAAAGTCTGGTAGCATTGATTAGGCTGGGGTTGGGTTTGAATTTTTTTAATGTGTTTTCATTTTTTCTATTAAAAAAAAAGACAATTAAAAAAGAATGCTGCTAACTTCTTTGGACTTAGCCGCTTGCTGGAAAACTTAGAAGGCAGATGTTTGAGTTGGGGAAGAGAAAGCTGGTGCTAGGCTTGTAACATGCTTGTCTGTCATCCCTGGACAATGAAACTGCAATTGCAGCTCCCCTGGGACTCTGGGGATTAAAGGTCTGGTGTAGGTGACACTGCAGACCCAGGGAAGCAAGGTGCATCCTTCTTGCTGCTGCCTGCCAAGCAAGGGCTTTGCAATTAGGCTAGAGCCAGCGCTAAAAGCAGCCCAGTATCTCCGCCCAGGGGTGGTCTCACAGGTCTCCTCTACCTCCAGTTCCACACACCGGTCCTTTGCGTCCACTCTAGTCTTTTCTTCTCCACTTTCCAAATGCCAGGGAGGCAACGAAGCTTTGATGTTCCCAGGAGCCCTGCTTCAGTGAGCTTCTGTGCACACACCCACCAGCGCTTAGCCAACCCAGGGAGCTCCTCGTCTGCAGGCAGCTTGAGGTGTCCTCCCGAAGGGCCAGCACCATGCCATCGCACATCCACCCAGCCCTAGCTGGTCCCGTAGGTGGCTTGACACCTGCCACTGGCTCCCAGCTGCCTCCCTCCCCTTCAACCAAGGAAGGTCCCCTCGGCTTTTTTCCCTTGTTTCCAGCCCGATTCCCCGTTCTAACTAGCTACGCTGACAGTCCTGCTCATCTCTTCCTACCCGCAGGCTTGGGAAGCTGAAACACCCCCGTCAAGTAACACACCTAGTTAACTGTGTAATGCTGTACCTATGGGGCAATTCCATCCCAGCACCTGCAGGGATCCTGATTACACCCTAAAACATGATATTTCAATTTCATTATCTGATTGGGCATTAGCAACGAGCACCACTAATGAGTATATTAGTCAGTTCCTTTATTAAACTAGCGGCAGCATTTGATGCAATGACCTCCTGATGTAGCTCTTTGATGCCATGTGATTTGATTTTTATTTCTTTTTTTTTTTTTTAATTGAGAAAGATACAGCAAGAAAAATGGAAAAATGGTGAGGAGCAGAATTAGCACATTGGCAGTGCAGGCAAATACATGTTCAGCAAGGAGAATGAGTTTTATAGAAGCTGCAGAAGAAGCAAGTGACGAGCTCTAGCTAGCTAACTAATATTTGAATATACCCATTCATTATTCCTGCTATTATTATTATGAATTTGTTGTTGTTGTTATTCTATTACACAGCCAGTCCTGCGGACTGGTTTTGCCATCTATAACCTGGCGATCTTTCACCCTTAGCAATTGTTGTTTGGCCATATTACCACAGGGCTCGTTGTGCAAGAGGCTGTGCAAGCCCAGAACAAAAAGGGGATGCCAGCCCCAGGGCATTTCCAGTGTAAGTGTCAGATGAGTGACAACGGGCAGATATGGAGGGACAGAGGAGTATGAGGAAACGGGAACACACGTGGCAGAGTCAGGGGTGAAGGTTTGGAAAACAGCTTTGGGCTTTGCCGGCTACCAGCTCCATCAGCGAAGCACTGCATTCAGGCACATAAATTCCCACGTCCTGGCAAAACTCCAGGCTGGGGAATAATACAGAACATCCTACCGAAACTGCCAGTATAGTTTTCACTTTTCCTCCCAAGATACTCTGGTAGTGCGGTCGCGACCCTGGGTAACTCCTGCAGCCCTTTCCAACCATGACTGCATTTTTACAGATTCTATCTCAGGTCCAGTTCCAACCTGATAGTTAATCATGATAGTGTTCAGGGCTCCTTCACATAATTGCTGCAGGTATTAAGCTAGCCCAGACTGAAGGATGAGGTGCTTTACACCCATGCAAATGTCTGGCATGGGCTTACATAAGAAGCATTTGCACTAGCCATAGATCATTTGTGGCACTGCTCTGTCATGTTGACATGTGAAGCACCATCGTACGATCCACCTGGCTTTGGGACTTTGAGGCTGGCTCAGTCAGGCTGCTGGAAGTGAGGCGCTAAATACACAGATCTTAACAGAATTCTTTCCGCAGTCGTTTTCCCCCAGGAGGCCAAGAAGCAGCAAAGCGAGCTGGGAACATGAGGAGAAAAAATAGCTCTATTGGTATGGCGGACGATGGAAGACCCAACCTCCCTACTGGCTGCATGACCCTGTATCCAACAGGTTAAAATACTACTGCCACTGTGCCACTATGTAGTCTAATCCTAATAGTCATGTGCCACCAAGCTGTTGTCTTCTCCCCCATCACAAATAAAGCCCTCTGCTCCCCACCGCCGTGGAGGCCGGTGCCTGCACTGGCCCTACTGATAGTCACCAACGCTGGAGTTTGTGCTGTGTCCAGAGGGTTGATTCAGATTTTTTTCAGGGGAAAGAGGGTCCTACATCAAGGTCTAGGGTCAAAATACTGCACAGAAATACCACCCAAACCCTCCGATAACTACAGCAAGGGACCTGTGACTTCCCTTGACCAGGAGTGGCAAGCGGGCACTTCACCACCCACCCTCACATTAGCTGGGAAATGAGCATTTTTGGGAGATACCCACAGAAGACCAGCCAGGAGCTGGGGCCCCCTCCTCTCAGTAAGCTGCAGTAGTTCAGCCAAAGGGGCCTCTTTTATGTTTTTTTAGCAGATTCTCTGCTGCAAACCACCCAGCCGAGCCACATGTCCATACATTCCCGGCCGCCCTCCGAAAGCCGAACCCCAGCACACCCGGATCTGTAATGGGCCTCCTTCCATCTGACTGCCCAGTTAACATCCTCCTGCTGCCTCCTTAATTATAATCCTTTTATTTTATCTAACCCCAATTGTAACAGTTGGTGAGTCACCGGGCTCCATAACAAGACGATCAGGACACATTTCATATTACACTGCAGTTTTCGTTCCAGGGCGTGGGCTGAAGGCGTTGTTTATTTATTTTAATTTGGTTCGGTTTGGGGTTTTCTCACATGTGATGGAGTACAGAGATTTAAGCAGGGGGTAGAAGGGTGGAAAGGGGTAAAAAACAAAAACAACCTCAATCCATCTGGATCAATTAAATCTTGTTGAAAAGTTTTCAACCCCAGGGTTGCCTGAGGTAGGTCTAATAGTCACACTCTTTGGCATTTAATGAAAATGCTAATGATTTCTCCTTTGGAATATATTTTCACTTCTAGTTTGAACAAGATGCATCTCTCCTCCAATCAATTCCACACGCTCTTTTTTTTTTTCCTCCCCATTTTTACGCGTGCCCCTTCAGGGCAAATTAAGAAATTATTGCCTCTATCCAAAAAGCAGCTGAAATGTGCAGCCTTGTGCTTCACGTCACAGGGGTGGGGAGGAAAAATCTTTGCATGGGAGCAACAATCCCGTTCGTGTCTGACTTGCGTAGGAAAAAATGGCGTCAAACTGTTCTCAGCCTGGCTCCCCAGGGAAAGCTGCGGGCGCGGGTCTCCGCAGGTGAAAATCACCGTCAGGCCAACGCAGCTGGCTTTAGAGTTACAGCCGCTGAAGGCCTCACCTACAACGTTGGATTTTCTGCTTAGTAGCAATAAGAGTGAGAAAGATAAAGATAAGAGAAAGAGGGGTGTTTAAATAGAGGATGACATTCGTCTCCCGCAACTTCTAAGGGATCGGAATGGAGATCGGTGCTTCAGCTCATCCATACCTAGCACAGAGAGGTAGCTTCACTTCAGCCCAAACTGGGCTGGAACATTTTGATAGCTGAAGTACGACGGCTGAAACAAATGCACCAGGCGGGAGAACTGCCACAAGTCAAACCCAGTGAGAATTTGCAAAGGAAATTCAAACAAATCACAGAAGTTTCCAGTAAAGGATGCGAAAACTGAATACGGGCTTAGAGGCATAAAGGTTAATGGGAAAGAGAGGGTGAGAGTAGGAAGTGCCTCCTTGAAATTGCCGTCAGCTCAAACTAAACAGTCTCCCTGCAGAGGCCTGAGTGAAAAGGCACAAGGAATCATTAGTTTTGCCTATACTAGTATATTAAATGAGGCCAGGGCGTGTGATTGCCCTGCTCTTAGCTGAGTCCCTAGCAAGTTTTGTCCTGTGGCACCTGGCATGCTGAGGCATGGTTCAGAAGACATCACATGCCAAACAGTAACCCTGGGATCACTCTTTCTTGGTGGGGAGGTGGATTTTAGACTTTAGAGATGTACCGTCTCAAGCCATTCCCTGCCATTTGTCTTTGGGATCAGAGAATGAGCCCTGGACCATTTTATTTACTTAGCTAAACACAGGTACCAATTCTGACTCTGAATAATTTTAAGAGGTCTATCAAGTCCTAGGTTGAAGGAGTTGATGCAGAAAATGCAGGCTGGCATCAGCAGTAAGTCAGACTTTGGAACACCTTCAGCAGTAAAGAGTAATTAAAGACATGGATGTAAATGAAAATTGCAATAAAACACAGCATGTTTTCTGACAAAGATAGATCATTCTGAACTGACCTGATAGTTTGCTTTGATAAGATCACTGATTTTCTAATGAAAGGAAATGCAGTAGATCTAATCTCTCCGGACTTCAGAAAAGCATTTGTTATAATACCTCATGGGAAATTATTAAGCGGTAGAGTATGGAGATTAGAAGAAGTTTAGGATGAAAAAGGGAGTCACTACAGAAGAAATGACAACAGATGGTGTTGAGAGAGGAAGTATTGAGCTGGAAGGAAGTTATGACTGTAGTTTCTCAGACATCAGTTTTGGGACTGATTTTATTTAATATTTTGCCAAATGTCCTTGTCACAAAAATTTCGGCAGTGTTATTAGAATTTGCTGCTAATAGAAACTCAGAAGGCACTGCTGTCAGTGCCTAAGAGCATAAAGTTATCATACAAGATGAACTGCATGTCCTTGAGACCTGGAGGTTCAGTACTGAAGGGATCATGCTTCTCACCTAACTTTAGCTACACTGAACGTGTAGTCCAAAGTAGCTGGCTAAGTTCCTGCTATACTCAAGTAAAGACATAAGGAGACAAATCAGCCTCTGAGGCTGTCTTTTTCAGACACCTTAGACACACTTATCCTACCTTTTTTGTGGTAGGATATGACACCTATTTTCTCTCCTGTGTCTATAGAGGAGCCATAGACAATTAGCCTAGGCTAGACAACAACCCTACATTGCTGTTCATAGACATTCAAGATGGATGCTGGGTGGATGCATTATTAGATCAGGTACTAATGAGAGTTTTTTAAGCTATTGCACTAAAAAAAGTCTGAAAAGTGGGATACATGGATTAACCGTCAGAAGAGAACATGTGACATGGCTGTCAAAAACGTGTCTTACAAGGAATTTCCAATAAGGATAGGGAAGGATAGATCTGTCTTGATCTGCACAAAACACACAGAGGACAACCAGAACAATTCCAGGGTAGAGAACAATCTTATTTGTTTATATTTAGGAGAGATTAACTCAGAGTACAAAGCTGAAGTACTGGGTTGCATCAGGAGATGGTGAGCCCATGTCATAGGAAGAGAATATACATCTTGGTTTGTTCAGCTGAACAAAGTGAAGACTAAGAAATGACAGTGTTGGTTTATATAAATGCATCAGGACAGTAAATGAGGAGGGAAAAAACATCTATTTAAACTAAAAGATACCATGGGCACAATATATGGCATAAACTGAAGCTAAATAAACACAGGCTGGTGGGAGAAAGACTAGGATCAAGGACCCAGACAGCTTCCAGTTAGCATAATGGGAGCAAAAATACACACACAAGAAACTTCCTTCATGATGAAACCTTTTCAGCTCATGGAAGAAATTAAAAGAGAGAAGAGAGATGACTTAAAGACTCAAGAGGTGCCCTCCAGTTTTATGGGTCTGTATGAGAAAAAGAACAAATAAACTTTTTGAAGAGAGAAAAACCTGTCTGGTATGTTATACTGAAAACTGTACGGTTGTCCTTTTAGCACCTGGTACTTCCTTTTTCTCACTAGGCTGCTGGTGTTTCACTTGTAACAATACACTAATTGAATAGCACGTTGACAGATTTGCATGCCACAGTCCTCCCGCTTCTGATTTCTTTGTTGCATTTGTCTACATCTAAGCCTGAAGAAAAAACAAAACAAAACAAAATGTCAACAACCAACAGGAGAAACAAAACAAGCACACATGCACACAGCACTTCCAAACTGGTCTTGAGAGCAAACAATAGTAGGAAGGGATAACTACCACTCTCAGGGCTCTCAGATGATCGGGTCAGTGAAGCAGACACAGGAAAGGGGACTTCGAGAAACAAATAATACCTGTGCCTGAAATGGGAGCTTTGTTGTAAAGAGAAAAGAAACATATGCTCTTCAGCTGGAGTGGATTTCGTATGTTGCTCAGAAGTGACCGGCTCATCCTCAGTGTAAAGGACCGGTGTTGTGTTAACCGTTCTGTATCAGTTTCCCTTCCGAGTCCCCTGCCCGAGCCATCAGGTTGTATCACTCCTGTCAGGCAGCACAGACAGGAGATGAGGGTAACTCAGATCCCTGATGCTGCTGAGCAGACACCCATCTGTGCTTCCTGGGGGCATATATATACCCTGGCAGGGCTGGATGTGGCTCAGCAGCATTGGTCAGGGGCTGGGACAACTGGTGATGGTGGACTGACAAATGCAAGTCTCTAGTTTTTCCGGGTACCACATAAGCTTGAGGTTCTTGCTAGGATCCCTGATGTCCTGCTCCTTCTTCTCTGGGAGCTGGCCTTGGCCAAAAGGGAACCATACAGTCACAGCATTCTTCTCACTTTGTTCACCAAGAGCAGAAAGTCTCCTAGGAATGATGGACCTGAGGAAGAGAGAGCAAGAGCCCTGATTATCAAAGAACAGGCAAAATGTGTGCTCTGCAAGTAGTTTAACAAATTTTGGGTCCATCATCATTCTCCCTGTTCTCATGTGGTCTTGTTTATGCTTAAGCCAGCATTCTGAAACAAGCACTGCCAGGTTCTGCATCATGACGGCTACAGAGTTGGCTCTTTTATTATGTATCCATTCCTAACTGAAAAAAAGGCATTTGCCCCAGGGGAAGAAGGAGGTGAGCTACTGTCTGAGCTCTTCTCTGTACCACCCTCTACCTCACATGGCTTCGCAGCCAACATATACAAAGTTTCCTTTGCCTTCAACCTAGGTACCTGAACACAGTCCCACTCTCAACTATTCCCTCCCTGCAGTTGTTTGCCCACTTCTCAGAATTATATTTCAGCTGCATATGGCCTGGATCCAGTGGAGAAAAAAATCTCCCAGCACCGATGCCGTTGTTTGCCATAGACCTGGATTCTCTCAGTGCAGGAGCGTTTGCTTCCTTGACAGACCGAGACTCACAGCTGAAACGTAGGAGATTTCCCTGGAACTAGAGCTGGGAATTATCCCCAAACCCCACATTTAAGCAGAATAACGTCAGGGTAATCTGGACCTCCTTTTGATCTTTATAGCATCAGCCCCTCTCTCTCCAAGCTCAAAGCAAGACAGATTGTGACTTGCCATCTTGGCCCACATGAACATCAAGATAGATGCTGAAGACTTCTTTGTTCCTTGAATGTCAACTGTAAGTGTGAGTCATTGTGGCTTCAGGAAGGAGGGAACCTCTCAGACAAGGTCTTTCTGAGGGAGAGATGGTAATTGATAGCTGATGCAGAAGATCCAGTTTTAAAGATATGAAGCTAGATTCGCAAGAGCGCTTGTCTCCCATTGATTCCTAAGTGCCTTATAAGATCCGGTCGTAATGACTGAATTTGCAAAGAATTAATTTTGAGGGAACCTGAGTGCTTTGTTCCACCTTGTTGCAGCGCTTAATAAAACAAAGTATCCATGTATTGTCCAGATAACAGCTTAAAGCTCAGTTGTATTCTTTATCTCCTGATGAGTGTTACCTTTCTTCACAACCAGATCCCCTCTCTTGGGCCGTGAGGTGGGATTGTTCACCTCTCAGTATAGCTCCATGTCTTTTTCTCATTAAGTGAATTCACTGGGATTTCTTAGGTGAGGGTGGAGTAACTTAACAATGAACAACTTGGCAAAATTGGGCTTTATGTAATTACTTGAGGATTTGGCCCAACTTACTGGTACAACATGAGATGTATCTCATGATCTTTCACTTGCGTAACCCTCTTCCTCTTGTTGTTTATTGTCATCCCTTGCTGGGTTAGTTCCTTGGGGCAGAGACCTTTTATTTAATTAGTCTGGAAAGGGCCTGGCACACCTACAGAGCCATATTAATAATGAGAAACAGTACTAACCTACCCACAAGAAGATGTGAGCTTCCTTGCAAGATATGTGACAGGGTACAGCCACAGTGATCAGTCATGCTCTGAACCAATAGGGTTCACCTTGGTTTGTCTTGGGTGGGAAACTTATCACCTATATGTCCCCAGGCTTTTTCTCCTCTTATGTTCGGAGAAATGTCATTATGATAGATCACCTGCTGATTAGATTTACCTCAAATAATAACCTAATAAGTGTTTCTTCCAGCCTCTGGAACTCCATTTCCAAGACATTGGAAGAGGCAAAAAATAGCAAGTGGACAGCAGGTCTCATGAAGCTTGTCTCCAAGTGATTTTTATCTGATAGCTAAGAGGATAGCACGAAGGTTGCAACAGGAGCTCCCTTATTAGTCACAGAAGGAAGGTTGCAACAGGAGCTCCCTTATTAGTCATAGAAGAGGAAGGAAGGAGAAAGGAAAGGAAAGGAAAGGAAAGG
>NW_010544046.1:8840-12979 GCF_000687285.1 Phaethon lepturus | reverse complement strand
GATTCTGTGATTCTGTGATTCTGTGATATGCCCAAAAACTGCTCCACTGAAGAACACTGAAACAATGAACGGGTAGACAAGGCTGACAAAATTGAAGTAGCTTAGGTGGACCTGGACTGGGAGCGTAAGGGTGAGCTATTTCTATCTCAATGAGCCCACAAAACATCGGGATGTCTAGGGAGAGATGCAACATACAGATGAGCTCATGATGGAGGGGTGGACCTGACCATGGAGGCCATCACACAGGTCACTCATGAATGTGAAATATGTGCTGCAATCAAGCAAGCCACACAAGTAAAATCCCCTGGAATAGAGGGTGGTGGCTGGATTTTCGATATGGCAAGGCCTGGAAAATTGACTGTATTGGACCACTGCCATGAACCCGCCAAGGCAAGCATTACATACTCACCATGGTGGAAGCAACTACTGGTTGGCTAGAAGCATACCCTGTAAACCGTGCCACTGCCCAAAACACCATCTTAGGCCTTGAAAGGCAAATTTTGTGGTGATATGGTACCCCAGAAATAATTGAATCAGACAGTGGGACTCATTTCCTAAATAACCTCATAAACTCCTGGGCCACAAAACATGGCACTGAGTGAAGTGTATCACATCCCCTATCACCCACAGGTCTCTGGGAAGACTGAGAGATATAATGGACTGTTAAAGACTATGTTGAGACCATTGGGCAATCAGCATGGAAACATTGGGATACAAATTTAGCAGAAGCCACTTGGCTGTTTAACACCAGAGGATCTGATAACCGTCCTGGTCCTGCCCAAACAAACCCCCTACATACTGTGGGAGGAGATAAGGTCCCCATAGTGCACACAGAATCATAGAATCATAGAACCATACAATAGTTTGGGTTGGACAGGACCTTTAAAGGTCATCTAGTCCACCCCCCCTGCAATGATGTTGTGGTTTAACCCCAGCTGGCAACTAAGCACCACGCAGCCACTCGCTCACTCCCCACGGTGGGATGGGGAAGGGAATCAGAAGGGTGAAAGAGAGAAAACTCATGGGTTGAGATAAAGACAGTTTAATAAGTAAAGCAAAAGCCACACATGCAAGCAAAGCAAAGCAAAGCAAGGAATTCATTCACTACTTCCCATTGTCAGGCAGGTGTTCAGCCATCTCCAGGAAAGCAGGGCTCCATCACACGTAATAGTTACTTGGGAAGACAAAATGCCATAACTCCTAATGCCCCCGCTTCCTTCTTCCCCCAGCTTTATATGCTGAGCATGACGTCATAACGGTATGGAATATCCCTTTGGTCAGTTGGGGCCAGCTGTCCCAGCTGTGTCTCCTCCCAACTGTTTGTGCACCCCCAGCCTACTCGCTGGTGGTGTTGTATGAGAAGCAGAAAAGGCCTTGACTCTGTGTAAGCACTGCTCAGCAATAACGAAAACATCTCTGTATTATCAACACTGTTTTTAGCACAAATCCAAAACATAGCCTCATACTAGTTTCTATGAAGAAAATTAACTCTATCCCAGACAAAATCAACACAAATTAGCAGGGACATCTTTAGATCAAGTTGCTCAGAGCCCCATCTGGGGGAAGTGGCTAGGGAAGGTGGTATGGATTGCTCCTCCCATGGGAAAAGGCAGACCCATTTGTGGGATTGTCTTCGCTCAAGGACCTGGGTATACTTGGTGGGTAATGTGGAAAGATGGAGAGACCCGGTGTGTGCCTCAAGGAGATTTAACCTTGTGGGAAAAATAATCTGTGATGCGAGTTGTATGTTGTAGGAAGTAATGTAGCTGGAATGACCTGAATCGACAAAGAGCGAGTTTCACAAGAGACCAGATGAGTGCAACAGTGACCCAAACCAAGCTGGTGCTGGTTCCCAACAGTCGAACATACTGCTTCTCCTTTACTGAGAAACCATCTTGACAGATGGGGCCCAAGTCATATCCTGTTCTTGTGAACATCTGGAGGAGTGGAGGGAGCCCATGGAATGGGAGAATAATATCTATCTGTTAAAGGACAGGGAGTAGTCATTAATGAGAATGTATAAATCTATATGTTGGGTATAAAGATGGTTTAAGTATGTAGTTTAAGTTGTAAGTGTTAGTAAGAAGGGAATTCAGTAATGAGAATTAGATACAATGAGATGGTTAGAAGATATATATATATGTGTTAAATTATGTGGGACCTGAGCATGACGCAAATGGTATGGAATAAGGGGTGGAGATTGTATTGGGTCTGGCTGAGATGGAGTTAATTTTCCCCATAGCAGCCCTCATAGTGCTGTGCGTTGTATTGGTAGCTAGACTAGGAAGGGGTTGATAACACACCAGTGTTTTGGCTACAACTGAGCAGGGGTTCCCCCCGCAGTAAGGCTGTCTCTCCAACATTCCCCCCTCCTCACTCCTAAAGGCCAGAAGGCTGAGGGTGGGCAAGTTCTTGGGAGGGGACATAGCCAGGACAGCTGACCCAAACTGGCCAAAGGGATATTCCATACCATATGACACCTGCTCAGCAATAAAAGCTAAGAGAACAGAGCAGGGGCATTTGTTTTTATGACATTTGTCTTCCGGAGCAACCGCTACGTGTACTGAAGCCCTGCATCCCAGGAAGTGGCTGGACATTGCTTGCTGATGGGAAGCAGAGAGTAAATCTTTTGTTTTCCTTTGCTTCCACGCACGGCCTTTGCTTTTGCTTTCATTAAACTGCCTTTATCTTGACCCACAAGTTCTTTTCCATTTTATTTTCCCCCTCCCTGTCCTGCTTGAGGAGGGGAGTGATAGAGCAGCTTGGTGGGCACCTGGCATCCAGCCAAGGTCAACCCACTACACCTATATTTTTAAATTCATAGCAGAAGTGCAGAATTTTTAAATCAATCTCATAATAATAAATAGCAAATACTATATGTTTACAAACATACATGCAAAATTAGAATACTGCTTACAAAACCTCAACTTTGTTGTATTAATCACAATGTATCAATAATCTTACTAACAGTTTTCAGAAAACTGTCATTATTACTGATTAAATTAACAAGGGAGGGGTACCCCTCAAGAGACATGTTTGCAAACAACCCAGAATACTGAGGGTGTCCGATCCTACAGTTCTTTGTGAAATTTTTAATTTTTAATACAAAGGACACTGAATTTAAACTAATATGTTTATGCAGATATTTTTCAGTTCTTATTTTATTCTTATGCATCAATCAGAGCACTCAGGGTTTCCAAGGCAGCTCTCATCAGCCGTGTTTGTCAAGAAAGATGTAACAAGCTTGTCTGGGAAAAATCCTGCTTGTGCACCATGGAAAATTTTTACAGGTATGGCAACTCCTTTCCACAGGCAGGAGAGTTCATGGAAAGCTGCTTTGTAGAACACTGAACACTGTGAACTAAATGGAGCTGTGCTAGCATCTCCAGGCTATTGGAGAATTCTGTTTCAATAAACATGCAGCTTGGGGAAGTTCATGGGAAAGGTCTGCCATGTCAGAATCTTATGCTCTTGGTAATGGCTTGAAAATATTCAGTCATGGAAAACATGGCCAGTGGAGTTGAGTGCATTAATACCTTTCATTATTTTGTAATTTTTCTCTTGAGAATGAAGGCTTCATTTCATCAATTATGCAATCAATGACTGTGTAAAATGTGTCTTTGTGGATGTCAGTAAGTCTCCACAACTGCTAGCAATTTTCCTTCCTTCAATTTGAGCAATATTTTAAGAATAATTTGTTTAAAAAAAAAAGGTTCATTGCATCTTGAATGTGCTAAAATACATAGTAATTAATGTTAGTTGCTGTAACCATTATCCTTTAAGGTTTGAGAGGAAAATTTTTCAATGAGAAAGCCTTTTATCCCAAGAAATCGGTCAAATGAAGCCTGACAACAATTCAACCCTTTTTTCAGTTCTGAACAAATCACACATATTCTTACAAAATATATATTCACAACATATATAAAATAGATTCAAGAATATTACCACAAAGGAGGACTCTCCATTCTGGGTATGTTGGTATCTTTTTTTAACCTAAAATAGAGTAGGCAGCAAGAATAGTCCCACCAAATTCACTGTTATTTTTTCTGATGGTGCAAGCTCACTGAACCCATGCTCAGTAGCAGTGGGCCAGTTTCACAGGTGGGCCAGTTTCACAGGTGGGCCTTTCAAGGCACTCT
>NW_010544046.1:3365-8811 GCF_000687285.1 Phaethon lepturus | reverse complement strand
ATAATCATAGAATCATAGAATAGTTTGGGTTGGAAGGGACCTTTAAAGGACATCTAGTCCAAACCCCTGCAGTGAGCAGGGACATCTTCAGCTAGATCAGGTTGCTCAGAGCCCTGTCCGACCTGACCTTGAATGTTTCCAGGGATGGGGCATCTATCACCTCTCTGGGCAATCTGTTCCAGTGTTTCGCCACCCTCAGAGTGAAAAATTTATTCCTTATAGATAGTCTAAATCTGCGCTCTTTTAGTTTAAAACCATTACCCCTTGTCCTATCGCAACAGGCCCTGCTAAAAAGTCTGTCCCCATCTTTCTTATAAGCCCCCTTTAAGTACTGGAAGGCAGCAACAAGGTCTCCCCAGATCCTTCTCTTCTCCAGGCTGAACAACCCCAACATGCTCAGCCTGTCCTCATAGGAGAGGTGTTCCATCCCTCCGATCTTCTTTGTGGCCCTCCTCTGGCCCCGCTCCAACAGGTCTATGTCTTTCCTGTGCTGAGGGCTCCAGAGCTGGATGCAGTACTCCAGGTGGGGTCTCACCAGAGTGGAGTAGAGGGGCAGGATCACCTCCCTCGACCTGCTGGCCACTTTTGATGCAGCCCAGGATACAGTTGGCCTTCTGGGCTGCGAGCGCACATTGCCGGCTCATGTCCACCTTTTCATCCACCAGCACTCCCAAGTCCTTCTCAGCAGGGCTGCTCTCAATCCCTTCATCCCCCAGCCTGTATTGGTATCGGGGGTTGCCCCAACCCAGGTGCGGGACCTTGCACTTGGCCTTGTTGATGTCGCATGGGTATCTTGGAGGTCTTCTCTTATTTTTCTGGATTCTTGTATGACTTCTATACAGTTGTGATGTGGAAGTCCTTCGTGGGGTAGTGGAAATAAGGAAACTGGATTCAAAGTGTTGCAACGTTTCAGTGTAATGTGTTCAATTGTTAAATGTTGCTTCATACTTATGAAGATGTTAAGAGGACAAGGCTTGAGTTACATGATTTGTCAAGATTGTTTCAATTCAGTGGGGTACTTGAGCTTCTAGGGGGTGTCCTGGGACTTTATTTTTCACTTTTTCTATTAAAGTAGCTGTGGCAGCCATGGCACACATGCAAGGGATAGATCCTCATATGCCTGGATCTAATTGCATAGAGTAATATGCTACAGGCCTCGTTTGCTCCCCCCAATTCTTGTGTCAGTACCCCAGAGGCAGTTCCTTCTCTTTCATGTGCATATAAGGTTAAAGCTTTACCATAATTTGGAAGGCCGAGTGTGAGTGCAGGGGCTGTCAATAAGGCTCATTTAAGTTTTTCAAAGGCAGTCATCTGGTCCTCGTTCCATTGCAAAGGTTCTGTTTGATCTTGATGTATACTGCTGAGGAGTGGCTTCACTAATTCTCCAAAAGCAGTGATCTATACTCTACAAAATCCTGCAGGTCCTAAAAAGGCTTGCATCTGTTTTTTAGTTTGTGGCCAGGGAATATTTGGATTGCTTGGACACTATCTGGTGATAAAAGTCGAGTTCCTTCTTCTAAGATATATCCCAGATATTCTACTTTTGATTTACAATATTGAAGCTTATAAGGAGAAACTTTGTGACCTTTATCAGCCAATGCAGTCGATAATGCTAGAGTATTGATTTTGCATGTGTGGAATTCGGGACTAGCTATAAGTAAATCATCAACACATTGTATTAGTACAGATTGCCCTGGAATTTTTGCATCCTGTAGATCTTTGACCAATGTCTAAGAAAAATAAAATAGTAGTCTGCAATCCTGCTAAACCCTGAAATAATCAGGTCCAAGTATAACTGATTTTGAAGATTTTAGGAGCCCTACTTCAGCACCAAATATGGGTTGGGAGTTTTTGCAGTTCTTTTGGTAGGGTGAAGCCTCTAGGGCTTTCCTGTAATGCTGCAACTAGTTTAGATAAAGTTTGGATGAGTATCTGAAGCCGCATGCCCTGGGGGGAACAGTTTAGATTTACCTGCAATTTACAGAGTAAATCTCTCCCTAATTAATCAGTCAGGCTGTTTTCAAGTAGTATAAAAGAATGTGTGATTGATAAGGGCCTTACCTGGAGGGGCGTCTCTTCTAACAAAGGTATGTGTTGTGGGCTTCCTTCAATTCCCATAATATAATTTTGTCCCACTGTGTTAATGTTTTGTGGTCATTTGTTTAGAGCGGAATGCATAGCGCCTGTATCTACTAGGCACAAGTAATTTTCCCCTCCACATTTTAAGGGTCAGTTGGAGTTCTTGTTGTGGGTTTACAGTATTTAAAATCATGTGGGCATTACTCATGGTTGCTGCATAATAGATTCTCAGTAATTGTCAATCTTGAGTGGATTTTTTGGTGTAATTATATATATATAATATATATATTGTGTGGGGGCAGGGGAATTAAATTCAGAAGTCACAGTCAAACGGAGCATAGCTTATGGTATCGGAGAAAAATGAGGTTTTATAGGGGCAGTCTTTTTTCCAGTGTCCTAATCACTCACCATAGTTGCAGCAAAAGGCTTGGGGAATTTCAGGGGAAAAAAGTCCTCGTGGTTTACCATGTCTCCACCCTTGGCCCCTCCCTCTAGAGATAAAGGGTCCTGGACCCCTAAGGGCTGCAGCCAGTAAGGAAACTTTTCCTCCTGTTGGTTTTTTCCTCAGTTTTTCTTGTTTGTCATCCCTGCCATTAAAGACAAAAGTCAGTATACTAAGAATGTCATCTATTCCTTTCCCTTGTCATCCTGTAGCATGTTTGGAGAAATATTTGCGCATGTCAGGAGTGGTTTGGTCAACAAAAAGAGAAACAAGTAATCATCAATTTTCAGGGTTGACACCTCCGTACATTCTAATTTGTTTAGCTAATTGATCATAGAAATCGCATGGGTGTGAAACAAGGATCTAAAACAATTATAAGGTCAATCTCACAATATATATACTTTTTGGAAGGTTATTGATTAGATTATTAGTTTAACTTTGGAAAGTTATTGATTAGGTTATTAATTTAACTTTTATATAGATTTCTTTAGCCTAATAACTGTGTGAGTATGTTTAAAGGCCTATTCTCATAGTCCTTGGGTTGTATTTGCCTCAATACTAACTCTGTAACTATGTGTAAACAGTTAATCACGAGAAAAACAGGCCTCATGAAAATTAAAACAAAGAAGAGTTAAGAGCAAGGACTGAGAGACTGAAGAAAACAAAGATATCTTAACCTTGAGTATAGAGACAGAGTGGCAGGAGTGGTCTAACAAGGGTGATAAGAAGGAACTGCTTGGCTGAACAACAGAAGGGGTGAACATTCAAGGAGAAGAAATTATCCTCAAGAGTCCTGTGACCATAAAAGGGAAAAAGGAGTAGGGGGCTAACTCCCCAAATGACCACCGACGACCACCCGAGACCCCCGCGCATGTGTAGCGTAGTTTTGCAACGCCAGCATTATGTAAATGTAGTAGATAAGCAAGGAGGCGGTGATTTCTTGGAAAATGTGTGAATATTCATGTCTTTAAGGTATATAAAGGATGAATTTTTGTCTCGGCGCACGCATGTTAGGAGGAGATATCCCCCATGCGTCCAGCGCTGCAATAAAGATGTCTGCTTAATAACACTTTGACATTATTGAGTTTAAATTTCTTAAATTTGAATTTCTTTGAATCAGGTATTCTGTCAACCCTTGCTGACATTCCCTTACTTTACTCCAATTTGTTGGTTTTCATCCTGCTCTCTCCAGGGATTCTAAAAGTCTATCTCTACATCACCTTAAGGTGTTCCTCCCTGCTTCTGTATTATGAACCCACCCTGGGTCAGCCATGGTGTTCTCCCAGCGACTTCTTCAGCCTATCTCTGATTATGCTCCCGGATTCATATACGTTCATCCAGGGTAAACATTGATTCAAATAATTGTTGGATGTCTGCCCAAGTTGTAATCGTTAAATCCTTTCAATCGGGTTGAAAGGAATGTGAAATGTACCTAAAGTCAGATGTCTGGGAACCTGCCCATGTCCCACTACAACTTGGTTTAGAGGAACCTGAATCTCCAGTGCACTAGGAGACCCAGGGTCCTCAAAGTTGGGGTAAAAACAAGGGGGTTTAGTTTGTAGAATACCCCATTCACCCAACCTTAATGACCGAGCAGAGGGGGAAATTTCTTTCACCAGTTGTAATTATTCCTAATTATTCCAGATATACAAATAATCCATCTGTCCCTGGGGACTGGTCCTCTAATTGTAGACACAATGATCGTTGTCTACCTTCATCCAGATTGCCCATCTTGGGCCACTGTTGGTCTATATTTCCAACAGAGGTCACCTCAGGCCAGTTTTTAATTGGCATAACTGTAATGCCCTTTTTCTCAAAAGGCCATGAGTTCCATCTATTTTCAGCCTATCCTTTAGAACGTCTTCTAAGGCCAACCCCTTCACTATACTAAGTCCTCCTCCTATCATTATGCACATCTTTAAATGCCCAAAAAGATTCTTCTACTCGCTACCCCCTGTATTCAAGTTCCCAGGTGAACTCACCTTCTTGCCAGCAGCAGGGCCTTGAATCACAGGGGAGTGTAGCAATGTGGTGAACTGGGAGAGTCAGTGGTGTCCCATCTGGGGTGCCAACTGTAAAAGTCAGTTCTTTGCCAGCCGAGAAGGAAGGCAAGGACACTTAGCATAGAATTACCAAGGGAATTTATTCGCTTATTTTAGCTATGCACATAGTGATGCCCCAGCCTAATGCATGGAGGACCCTGATATAGAGGAAAGCAGGGTTTATACACAATACATTTGTGTAGACCAATCAAATTACTCATGTTAAGGGGTGGGCTAATCAGTTACTATTGCTTGTGGAATCAGTATGCAGCTTGTCCCATGTAGGATTAGTACATGCTTGTCCCGTGCAGGTGGTGTAGACGTATGGTCAGTGGTGTGTTAATCTTCATTGTTCTAAACCAATGTCCCATGCAGGTGGGGGGGTTTATACTGGATTCTGGTCTGTTGCTGTTCTGGCCTGTTTGTTTTTTTTTTTGAAAGGGAAATCTGTTGTTTTACTGTTGATATGGGGTGTTCTCAGATGTTAAGAGCTGGCTTAGGTTGGGTCTTCAGGTCATGTCAACCCTGAGGTAAAAGCTTATAGTCCCAGGTAGTGTTCATTCTTCTAAGCAAGTCATATTGCAGTTAGCATCTTGCCTTTCACAAAAGCAAACCTTTATGTTTCTTAAATCCACACCTTCTCAAAAAGCAAATGTGTTCAGACCTCTTACAGGCCAAATGGAATAAAAAATTAAAATTTTCAGGATATCTTTGTGTGAGAGACTGAACCGTAAAACATTTGTCTCAAAGATTGTCTAAGCAAAAATTCCTTTGTCTGATAAGGATGGCTACAAGGCCACAGAGATCTCCAGTTGATGAAAAACACCCTGCCAAGATAATGGCTACAAGTCATGCAATAGTGTATAGTCTTGTGAGGAGCGAG
>NW_010544046.1:0-3353 GCF_000687285.1 Phaethon lepturus | reverse complement strand
AACCGTAAATCGTATGCGCATATTCAGGAATGCGAAGATGCGCTAAATTGCAGCCCTTGAATGAGAATAGAAAGGACTGCCAAGACAAGCCCTTTGCTCGATCGCCTACCACCCAAACACCAAGAAACTTGGACCCCAGGACGTCATGGATCCATGGTGGTGACTATCCTTGCAACTCTATCCAGAATGTTTGCTTGATTTCTGTCTTTTTATTCCATTCTGTCCTATCGCTATTCTGTCTTATCGCTACTAATTTCTTACTTTTGATAATAAAAGCTGTCTTGGGTATATGGCATTTGACCTCGTTTGTGTCTTAATCTCGCTCTCGGGATCATATTGAAACCTTCCCCAACATTGGATCGGGACACTTTGTTAAAATATTGTGTGTATATTATTATTCCTTGTTTCTGAGGGCTCTTTTTGTATATGCAGGACTATTTATTAAAGTTCCATAAACTGGAAAATGCACAAAATTATCCTTTTACTTTTTGATGTTAAAATTAGTATCCAGGAAAGGTACAGGACTGACAATAAGGGGCACTGAAATTCTCTATCCACAGAACAGAGGCCATGCAAGCTCTCACACACTTTTTTGCATGCCTACCATATAAAAGTAACATTCCCAAAGGTGAGGAAATACTTTTAATCTCTCTATGCCATTCCCAAGTGCCACATTCAGTCCTTCACCTCTGTTCTTAGACTGGTGTGTTAATTACTGCCAGGTTTGGTGTTTACTAAGCTATAGACATATCTCTGGTAGAAAATAGACTGCAGGAATGTGACCAGTACATTTCACATCATTGACAACTGAATATACATCCTCTAACCCTGGCTTCTATGTCCTGTGCTGGATTAGTGTGAGTACTGTGTATTAAAATGTTATTTGTGTCCATTAGCAGTTTGCAAAGCCAAGCTTTCACTTTAACCTTTTAAGAGATATTGATGATACAAGGATTAGCCTAAACCAAAATAATAAGACTAAAGGAAGCCTCCATTGTCTCTACTTCATATAACGTCTGCAAGCCCCTAGACACCCCCATGTGATCTCTCATGATCGCAACCCAGTTTTAAAAAGAATCAATGCCATTTATTTACTAATAATGGCAAATATCCAAGTCAGCAAAGAAATATGAATTTTCATGACAAGCAACCGATTGCTAGGGTTAGCCCTGCAGCCAGCAGGCTATTAGTAAAGTACATCTACAGCCACAGAAAATTAAAGGCTTAGTTCTTCCTCCTCTTTTTTTTTAACAGTTTAGTTCTCTCATTGCAGAGCTCACTTAAAGTCTGTATTCATAATTACTTAAAATTGTACAGGTGGCATATAATTTTCTAAAAATTAATCAGAGCAAATTATTCTATGTTTATCTGAGTGTCAAAAGCATCCAATGGACTACCTAGGTCTAATTCTAGGTCTAATTTTTCACCTGGAGCTGTTGTGTTAGTTTTAGGCATCACTCTGTAATACTCATTAAACAGATTCTGGGTATAGGTTAGCCACATTTATGTCTCTCAGAATCTTCTTCCTAAAAAGAAGGTAATCTGTGCCATAAAGTGTCTTCTCAAAGGCCTTTTCTGAGCCATACATCTTGAAGCCACTCACAGGAAATTGATTATTAAAATCAATACAATTATATGTTCTAGGGGCTGGGCAAGGTTTCCAAGTGTTTTCTGTTAGAATTTCCAAAAGAGTTTCCTAACACATAACAAATACTCTGGAGCCACATCTTCTCACCTTATTTCCCTCTTACCTGTAATTATTTTCAGCATACTTTGTTAACAAAACAACTTAGAGTCCCATGGCATTAGTACCAAGAAAAAAATCTTATTGTGAAGACTGTTAAAAAAAATCTCAGTGTTTGGTCAATGTGATGACTTAGGAGAAATCTCAGTAATGTGCATCAGGACAAGCTTTTTCAGTAGCTAGTGCTACCATTTGCAGGCTGTAGTGCTGTCTGTGCAGTGTTGCTTGGGGGGAATTCCCAGGAACTTGCCAACATCCACTGTGCCCAAAGTAAATGACACATATTGCAGGACCCCTGTACAAAGTGAGGTACAGGAGGTGTCCATGACAGTCAAAATATTTTGTTTTGTTTTGCACTGATGTAGAGTCAGAGACAAAATATTGTCCTGTCAATTCCTGTTCTAACAATAATAATAAACTGCTACTGTGATTTATATTTGTATTGGGTTTAACTGGCAAGTTTTTGGTAGCAGGCAGCAGGGGATGGGGGTTACAGGGGTGGCCTCTGTGAGAAGAGGCCAGGGGCTGCCCTGTGCTGGACACAGCTGGTTCCAGATAGCTCGTAAACAGACCCACTGCAGGCCAAAGATGAGCCAATAACTGAATCTGGTGGCATCTCTGTGAAAGTATATTTAAGAACAGGCAAAACACTGCACTACAGTGTGAGGAATGAGGGGAAAAAAGAGTGAGAGAAACAACCCTGCAAATACCAAGGTCGGTGAAGAAGGAGTGGGAGGAGGTGCTCCAGGTGCCAGAGCAGATATTTCCCTGCAGCCCCTGGTGAAAACCATGGTGAAGCAGGTTGTCCCCCTGCAGCCCATGGAGGTCCATGGTGGAGCAGATATCCACCTGCAGCCCATGGAAGTCCCCACGCTAGAGCAGATGGATGTGACCTGGAGGAAGCTACAGCCTGTAGAGAGCCCACGCTGGAACAGGCTCCTGTCAGGAGTTGTGGCCCCATGGAGAGGAACCCACACAGGAGCAGGTTTATCCTGAAGGACTGCAGCCCATGGGAAGGAACCACACTGGAGCAGAGGAAAAGTATGAGGAGGAAGGAGCGGCAGAGAGGAACTGTTACAAACTGACTGCAACCCCCATTCCCCAACCCGAGACCCGAGAGAATCCAACGAAAGGGGTTGGGCACGACCGGACTACTAACGCTGATTTTGGGCATCTGCCTCTTAACGCAACAGTGACATAGAACATCTTCCTTGAAGGGATACCTTTCCTTCACACCCGACAGGAGTCGCCTCCGGAGGCTGAGGACTCGTGCACCTTTTCCAATTGCTTTGTCAATGGCCCCTTCCCTAGAAAGGGATCCCAGCTGCTTGGCTTCCAGACCCTCTAATTCCAGGCTACTGGCCCCATTATCCCAGGATCGGAGCAGCCAGGTGACAATGTGCTCACCTGGACGACGGCTGAAATCCTTTCGCATATCTCACAGTTCACTCCGGGATAGAGATCGGGTAGTTACCATCTCTTTTATGAGTTCTTCCTCCTCTTCAAGCAATGACGCGCTCTTGCGCTCTCTTCCCTCTTCCGTCCTTGTGATGGCCCTGCTTTGGAGCACTCTGCCTCCTCACTCTCTTCCTCTGCCTCCTTCTTAGAA
>NW_010544045.1:32119-55610 GCF_000687285.1 Phaethon lepturus | reverse complement strand
ATATATAATAATCTTATATTGTAAATTAAAAAAAAAAACAACACTGGCACTGGGCTACAGAAAGAAACCCAGGTGAGGGGGGCTGTATATTTTTCCAGTGAAGTGGCAAGCACTGTATGTGAGTACCAGTTTACTGGCACTGTAACTGTAATTGCCATTACAATCGTATCTGTACAGAGCGTACTGCAAATTCTCTATTGCCAGTTGACATGTTCCCCCTGTAAAATAACTGAGAAGTCAGGAAAAAAAAAACAAAGGCAGGAAGAGGTGACCAAATTCTGAAGAAAGGGGAAAGAAGGGGCTTGCCTAGGAGCCACAAATGCTAGTTTTTCTGTCTGCTGTATGATCAAGATTTATTTAAGAAAACTTAGTTCCCAACCTTAGCTCATATACAAAATCCATTTGATTAGAAGAACACAGAAATGAAGGATGCTACAATACTCTAGTCCACAAGCTACAGGTATAGAGGTACATTGTATACTGTCTTTACATTAATTTAGATCTGCAGACCCTAGTAACTAAGGTTTATCATTATATCTATTCACAAATCAGGTTTTTACAGGCCCCTATATAATAACAATCTGGTCTCTGACTAAGGCGCTCAGACATTGTAATTTATTTACAGAGAAGTAACGACACTTTCTTTACTTCCTGATTTTCCTTTTGGTCAGGGAAAATTACTACATCGTTTAACAACTGAAACAAAGTTTGGAAAACAGAATCGAGAAAGAGTGCGTGTGTGTGCACGCACAGGTTTCGGAAGAACAAAAAACCCGTAATGCTCTCTCAGGAACACTGAACTCGGCAAGAATCATTAATTCTGCATCAGTTCCCAACAGAAGCTGTGAAATAATGTTTTCAAATGAGCTTTTAATATAATACTAGAATTTTTTTAATTGATAGGCAACATCAGATATGTCAAATAGTCTCAAAATTTAAAATCCCTATCGAGCCCCATGAATGGCCCACTTGGAAAATTGCTCAGTGTGTGTCTCTCAAACTCCCTAGTGCTTAGTGCCACTGAGAATTCAATTATGTACTTTTCTTCAGGCTTCTGTATTTAAGACTTTCACTGTAAGGCCAGATTTTCATCTGGTGGCGTAAAATAATTCAGATCTATAATTCAGGTATATAAACCTGTATGTGCCTCCAGCGATTACTCAACAGCAGTTCACTGTAAACAACCTCAAAGCTCCTCTTACATCAATCGACCCGCTGGAAGACAACGCCTGTTGGTATAAATACCCCAAAACTTCATTGCATAGCAAAGCTTTGAAAGTCTAGCTGCTTCTGATTTATTTCCCACTCATCTCTAATCTGTGAGTAAAATAAGGATATTTCATCCTTTCTGTTGCTTTACATTCATGTGGCTCCACCAATAGCAACACTAACCCAAGAAAGAGGAACATTTGTGCAAAGTTAGACCAAAGGCTTTGGCACTGGAGATCTTTTCCTCATCTCACATGCCAGTGACTTGAATAGCAATAAAGCATCAGCCTGTCTAACATCCTCCACGCATCACTCGGCTACAACCTCCGAGAATGAAGTCGCTATGGTGACAGCACCTTTTTTTCAGTGCTAAACGCTGTGTTCTCGTTTGGCAACACCAACCTCTCCTCTGCAGAACTTTACTGCAGGGAGTGCCTGAGAGCGCCCGTTATTTACCCTTCCCTTTTAGGACTGGTTCTAAATTATGTTTAATCAACATTTCCCACCATGAACGCCACCACCAGAGGTTTATATTCTCTATATCCCTAAGGCACAAGATTCAGACAAACTCATAGCTGAAAAATCTGCTGAGTTTACGGAGGGTTCCCACCCGACTTTTAAAAGCAGTGCTTTGTACACAGACACAGTTCACGACTTCAGATTTCTCTTGTGTGCAAGCACTGGAGGTCAACTATGCAAGCAAGGCTCGGTATTTGATTCAGCCCTAAACCCCAAGCATCTGGTATCTGGTAGAAAAATCCATTACCCTCAAAGTTTGAAGAAACATTTATCCAAAGTAAATAACTCACAGGTGTCTTTTCATAGTGTAATGCCTATTATTACAAAGCATCTAAGACTTATATACGACAGAGTACGAGGCTCCATAGTGCAACTCAATGGCCGACAGGAAGGAAGTTACAACTGGTATCAGGCGTAAATGGAAAAAGTGCGCCAGGACGCAGCACCCGGAACAGCAAAGGTGTCACTGGAGGCTAAAAAAATACACCTGTGGAATGCGCCAACGTTTCTCGAAAAATTTTGCCTAGGTTTTATTTTTCTAAATCTCTGAGTAGATACATATGTGTTTATGCACATACATGTGTGATGTGTTATATGATTAAACAAGAACAGGCAATAAACAAACAACAAAAACGTACTGTCTCTATTAAGAGACTTCTGGAATTACGCTGGAATTCCTCATCCAAACCTGCCTCAGTCCGATCCTTGCAGGTCATTAATAAAATACGGCTCACTCTGTTTGTAACCTTATGCCATGTTACTTTTATACCATCTTCCTTGGTCAGTGTCAGTGGGACTTGCTGTCAAGCATGCGACAAAAATCAAAATTATTTTCCCATTGCTTTACAAGAGACTTTGGATTTCTTCCCTTCCTCAAACCCTCTCCCTGATCGAGTAGTTGCATTTTTTAAGCAGTCTGTGGGTTTTTACAGCTCTGAGCTCCTAAATGACATCTAGATCTGATAGGTTTTCTAGACTGCTAACCTTTCTTGCATGAAAAAAGAAAAAAAAAAAGCATGACCTTACAACAGTGTTTCAAGATAAAATGCAGTAATGGAAATTTAAACTAAAATTAATTTCTTAAATGATGCACTATTTCTGTTGTTCTCCCTTCCTACCTGCGAAAACATTTGTAGATGGGAGGTACAAGTCCAAGAAGAGAAAACCTTCCCCTCCCACAGTGTCAGAATACATCAGTTTTTCCTGGCTTAAAGCAACATATCACCTTGCTGATGTTCAGCACATACTATTTACACACCCTGAAGTCAAAATACAGACTACCAAGAGCGTGGAGGGCAGAGAGGACTGAGCACAGAAGGAAAGATTCTTTCCTGTTTAGGAAAAATGGGATCTATTTGAGCTGACAGCGACTTGAGTAAAAAGATGATGGATGTGATTCAGAGTGAGCGTCATCGAGCTTGGCACCAGCCCATGGCTGGTACAGTCCAAACGCCGGGAAGCTGCAACGGCTGAGCCTCAGTAGGTGTCAAAAGTGTGGAAACGTAAGGACAGACTGAAAGGGAGAGGTGAAAAGAGAAAGAAGGAAACAGGACAGGGTCAAAACAACAATGCACAAACTTCTGGAAAGTTTGGATTTGCAGCTCGGAGCCACAGCTAGAAAAAAAGTTGTACTCTGCTTTCGGAGAGTTGTTTTCCGACTGTACGCACGTAGATTTTGTTACCTAGCTCAGCGAAGCCTGTCCTGTTGCGCACACTTCCGCACACCTAAAAGATACGCTGAAAGCGTTGTAGCACTTTTGCGAAAGTCCAACAGAAAGGGGGGGGGGGGGCGGCTAACACCAGAAAATAAAAGAAGGCAAGAGCTAGATGGAGAGTCTGAGGGAAGAGGAGGAAGACAACGTTCTGCATAAAGGAGAGAGACATTTTAATGCGTCTGCAACTCACAGTTGTGGTGGTGGTAATCTCCTCCGTTACAACCTTCAGCGTATCGACCACGGAGATGTACCCCAGACGCCTCGCGATCGCTAAGGCAGTGTTCCCATTCTGAGGAGAGAAGAGGGAAGGGGAGAGCGAGCGCGCAGTGAGAGGGAGGACTGTGATGTGAACCAATGAGATCACCCTCGGCACGGCATGAGCCAGCATTTCCATCCAAAACAAGGCGCAGCCTAGGAAAATCACCGTTTTTTTTTTTTCCTACCGTTACATCTGACTCTGTCTTTGTGACTTCTTTAAGACTATAGCCCCGATTACCATGGTAACACAACACACTTACATCTGCCTGCTCTTCTACACAAAAAAGTGCTGTATGCTTTAACCCTTCACTGCTCAAATTCCACTATACACAATGTGTCTTCTCTGCGGAAGTTCATGTTTTATTTTGCATGAACGGCTCCATATCAGAAATACTCTTCTTACCAAAAAAAAAAAAAAAAAAAGTATTTTAAAACGTTACAGTTTCACTTCCAGTTGGAACTGTTATATCTTTACCAGGCACAACTCCCTCTTCAGGGAACACAGGATTAAAGCTGCGTTGTCCACATACGCTTCTATTCCTCCTTACAACAAAAATGTACGTCCAATAAAAGTACACAACAGCTAATGATTTAACAAATACAAAACCAACCTACATAAGGCTTGGGGGTGGGGAATTAATCTCCCTTTCAACAAATTTATTTCCGGTTTAAATGCCCACGATATACAGGTGTGCCATTCATCAAATGAACATTAAAATGATAATTTAGTAAGTGTTTAGACCTATTTATCTCCATTTCATCACCTGGAACATTGGCAGTCCACAGCCCCCCTGTCACTCAGCTTGGGGAGGGGAGGAAGGGTCGGGTTCCAGGATTCTTTGTAGAGAGCTCTACACAGAACTGTTTTATGTTATTTTGCCCTGAACCCAAGGACAACGTGCTGGCCTACCGGGGGAAACACGGAAAGCCACCGCACCGCTCTTTGCACTGCGGTGACTTCTCTTGGGACACCACTGCACCGTGCGCACAGGCTATCGGCCTGAGGGCTCCTCTCTACTTCAGCGTCGGCTTTCGTTATCTGTAATTTAAGTTCTTCCGTATCAGCCTAGCTCGCCAACCCCGAAGCACCACAGTGTTTGTGGATTAGCAGCACAAAATGAAGAGACTAGCATCTTCACAGCCCAAATTATTTGACTGTTAACCATCACTTGCACCTTAACTGCTCATATCCCACTCCCACAACGCCCTGCCACGGTGTCTCAGGTTGAAATTCTCTCTTATCTCAAGCTAGAGGTTGCTATGTGTGGACAAGAACAGATCTAGTACCCGAGAAAGCCTGCAAACTGTACAGCAAAGGCACATCCTTGAGACCCTGCTTGGATTTGGGTTAGACTTGGGCATGACAGCCCCAACACGAGGCCTGAAAGCAAGTAAAGAAACCTTTGGTTGAATATGCCTCCTAGTATCTACAGCCCCAGAAGCTGACTACAAAGGTCTCCTGCTTGATGATCTGGTACATAAGTTGGTATTTTGGACAACTTCACTGAAGATTATTCAATGTGATCGTTCTGGGACCAAACAGGGCGCCAGTGCCAATTTAAGCGTGCACGATGTATGTACACGGAAACTTGGGGAACGACATGAGTTTTGGACATTCTGGCTGCGTTTTAAAGATCACCCAATTAGAGGGGACTAATACCAACATCAACATGAAATAGGACAGTTGCATTCCCGGTGGACTGCGGAGAAGGAGCTATGCCAGAGAAGGTCTTTAAGGAGGCCTAACATCGGTGAACTCAGTGAGAACCTGAAACAGATCCAGGTAGATGGGACAGAAATTTAGGTCTAAATCTTCAAAAAAGCCCAGGTTCTGATTTCCGCTTAATTTTTATAGAAAAATCCTTATCAAGATACCAATTTACAGACGGAAGCGTTGAGGCAGAAGGCAACTGAACAAGCACAGCACAGCTAGCTGTGGCCAGCCTGACCCTGCAGCTCAGAAATCAGTTTCCCCACCTCACATTTAGCTTAGTGCACAACAGATGTGATCTGAACCACCTTAAGAGGAAAAGGATAAGAAGAGGAAGTTACATTTACACATCTGACGACCAGCTGTATGAAGAATACTTCCACCAAAACAAAGGCTTGCTCTCAAGCCCTAAGAAAGGAAAGAAAAGAAAAGAAGAAGTTCCTACTGGGACTTCACAGACTTACAGTGGTGATGGCGTTGGGCTTGGCCCCATGTTGGAGAAGAACGTTAATGATGTGAGTGTGGCCTTGTTGAGCAGCTTGGTGAAGAGGGGTGTACCCATTCTGTTGTCCACGGTGGTTACGATAAAAGCAAACAAACAAAGAACAACAACCACCAGTAATTAGATTAGACACTTCGCTTTGCTTCCTTCTGCTCCTTTTGAGACATTGCAAAAAGAAATTATGCCATCAATCGACCCAAAGATAATAAATTTTCAGTAATTACCATAGTCCTTCCCCAGATTAATGAAAAGATAAAGGAAGGTAATATTTTTATTCACAAATCATCTTTCATCTCACCATCTAAGCAATCTCTGGAAAGGTATGTAATTCCTCATTTCCTACATCAGATGGAGTAACAACGAGGAACAGTGAAGTTAAAGTGGCACGCTACGGACATAAATCATAGCTGAGGCAGAGAACTTTTTTCTTCCTCCTACTTTTCCACAGAAGCCCCAAGATTTGCCTTTAAAATATTTGAGCCAATTTAAAAAAATACATAATTTTTAACAGCAGTGATTTGAGACTATTTGCTTTTAAAAAGGCTAACAACCTATACCTATTACAAATGTCAATCAATTTTAGCTTTACTTTGCCTTCCAAGCTGTAATTGCACTTAAAAACATGTACACAACGTCTGTATTAATAAACACGCCTGGCTCCACATACTTATCTGCTCCAGTGATTCGTTCCAACGCTACACAATACAGAAATATAACCAAAGCGTACTGCAGCTCGCTGATCTGAGATGGTATTGTGTAAGTCCAGTCAGGCAATTCATTTACAAAATTATTTGCAATTGGCTTTGAAAGCAAGCAGAGAATAAACTGGAAGAAAACACCAAGCTGATCTCACTGTACACTTATGTAAAGCCTGGGGGCAGACTCTGAAAGGCACACTCTGAGAGTTCTCTCTCTTGCAAATGATTAGATGCACGTAATGCTCTATACTACTAATTAAATAGCGATAGTTCAGAAGTGTTACAGTCCTTATATTTACAGTATGCGTGCATGGACTACTAAGAAATCGAAGGAGGATTTTACTGTAGGTCGTAGTGCAAAGTAATTTCCTGTCTTAACTTAAATATTAGTGCAGTCCTTCGAAAACACAATTCAGCCATATTATTTGTCACCGGAGATGGCACAAAGCATGATGCAGGCTTTCTCTAGTTAAAGACCAAGCTGCAGCAGAGGTTACTTATTCTTTAACATGCCTATCCTGAATCCAAACTGAGTCCGCAGTGCCAGCTGACAGATTGCCAGCATTTTTATTGGTCCCTAGGTGTGAGAATTTGGACAACCACTGCTCCATACTCTCATGCAAACTTGCTGACTCTAATGACGTTATTCTAAGTGAAATAACTGGGGAAATGGCATCAGAATCTGGCCCAGCGGCCCCTTAGACATAGAGCGAGACTTAATACTAATGACGCAGAAGTATGTCTGTCCCTTTCGTTAGCCTCCAAATACCTCAGCTGAACGTCTTGGCAGCCCTCATTTGGATCCTGCTAGTGTCTGCTTTATTAATTCTTATCAGCTGTTTTTCTCGTAGCCTTGCCTGCTCTCTTGGAATCGCTGCGTTTTGCCCATTCATTTTGGGTGATCTCACACAGGGTGGGCCAGCATCGTTTCTTTGTTTACTTTGCTGTTTCTTACCACGTTGATGAAATAGTGCTACTTCGAGAAATACAACCCTCCTGTAGGTCACAGCTGGGGACAGGGGAGCTGGGCAGAGGGACCAGCAGACCACAAGCCTGTGATTTTGACTGGATCTTACAAATACTAAGTATGTCACTAGATGCATCAATGGACTTCTTCATCTTGATCCCAAGACATCCAACCTGAAGCTAGTAGCTAGCTGTTGCCTCAAGCCAGCTTTAACTAAGCTGAAGCCCCTGCAGCTCCGGGGTTAGCCTTCTCGTTCCGATAAGGGTGATGTGATGATGTCTGGGGTGCAACACACTGTTGCTGCCTCCAGAACCTCCCTGTGTGTACTCAGGAGATAATACAATTCTTGCTACAAAATGCATCACGCTGAGCTGTTGTGCCCATCAGTTTATATTGGAAGATATTCCTCCTAGCAGATTGGAGAGAACCTGGCATCACCCTCAAAGGGTCTGAATTGTTACTTACTAGCTTGGCAGCGCACCGGTATTACACTGGTGTAAACCATGTGTAAGCGAGATCAGAAACAAGCCCGCATTTCTTTGTAAGTAAAAGGAAAAAGAAAAAAAAACAAATTTATTCTCCACCTCCTTCTTCCATACGCCCAAAGAGTTATCTGACTTTTCTTTTGTGAACACCACGCAATGAGATGTAGCAGAGAGAAGGCATCCCACTACAGCCCCGCATCACCAGATGTTGACACCTACCATGCAGCAATTATAGTTTCCTAGAGAAAAGATGCCTGTGGCCTGTATTTGTAGTGCTTGGTTACCAGGCTGATGATAAAGAGCAAAAGCAAGCAATGAAAAATTCTTTACCTTTGTTTTAGCGTTGACATTTGCGCCCTGCTTGAGAAGAAAATTCACCATTTTGATGTTTCCGTAGTGACACGCCACAATTAGAGGTGTATAGCCAAGCTACAATAAGAGAACAAAGAAGTAAAACTGCAAGCTCAGTGGAACATTCCTTTTACAACGGTAGCATCCTTTGGCTCACTGGAGACAGTGGCCACTCCCCCATTTACCTTTGTCTGAGCATCTTGGTTCGCACCGTGTTTTGTGAGTATTTCAGCTACGTTCACTTTATCCTCTTGAGCTGCGAGGTGTAAGGATGTCAGTCCAGTCTGGAGGTGGAATACAGAAAATAAATAAAGAGAGAGAGAAATAAGAATAAACCCCTCTTTACATGAGGAAAGAAATCTAGGCGTTCCCACTTTCTCATCTTTAAAACATGAAGAGATCCTAACTATAGCTTCTAAGGATGCGTTGAACAAAGTAGAGTTGATGTTTCTCCTGTTCTGGCTGACAAACAGCTCCAAAGCAATTACATCATCATAACCACAGAGTAAAACTTTCAGGCATCAATGATCAAGCTCGGAATTTATACAACAATGTTGCTTGGGTAGCTGGGGAGCCCATTAATAAACTGGAGAAGCACATTCACTGTGCTTCCCACTCCTCAGAAGGGAAAGGGAACCCTGACAACTGCAGGCACGACTCAGAATGAAGAAAATAACTCCGGAAATAAATCCCATTCGAAGAAGCCAAGGAAATGAATGCAGCTTTTAACTAAAAGCTCACTGGGATCACACACACAGTCCTGGCCTGTGAACAAGGCAGGGAACAAATTTTGTAAGAGGAATGAAAATCACCTTGTTTATGAGGTAGCATAATACAGTAATGCCAGGCAGTGAGAGACTTGAGCCTTCTACTTTGACTTGTATGAACAAAAGCTGCAGGCTTTTGACCTTCACTAAGTCTCACATATATGCCTGCATCAATCTGGCGACCTAAGATCTACAGTAACGGGGTTTTTTGAGGAACTTGTTTTCCAAGAAAAAGCTGTCACGTACAATCATAAGAAATGTTTAAAAATTGGAAAGGTCCTCCATAGGATTTTTCTCACTCGCTACTCTGCTAATAATGCTGTTTTGTTATTTGCCAGACACTGCCAATTTCTTCCACTTGGAAAGAAGGCTGAGGGGTAAATATATGAGGAAAAGCGCCTTTGCTGGCAAGAGCACTGAACTATTTCAGACTGTAGCTCCCAAGTTTCTGACACATGTTGTTATATCTACTCATTTGTAAACCTACAAAACTCCAGAATCTTACGTTCCCCTTCCTTTGCACCTCACGTAAAACTTGAGGAGCACATGCAAAACACCCAGGAGATTGCAAGGTTGCAGCACAACAAAAATACTGCAGCCCTGCCTTCCTGAGTGCTCAGAAACAATTTTCTGGTGGTTTGCCTTTCCTCCTGTAACCTCTCGACCAGAGCCAGGCGTTAATACCATTTTCCTGCGGTCATGGCAAACAGCTGCAGCTCCTCCTGTGCGTTACCCAGGACAGCTATTAATTACACGATATAAGTTCACCGGTCAATCCATCTGCCAGTCCTGGATATCATCTTCCCATTTTTACTGTTCACCCACCTGTTGTCACCTCTGCAGACTTACGAATATGTATATAGGGAAGTGAAGCTGAGAATCCCTGACAATGTGACATCATTGCTACACCGCACCGTGCACCTTACTGGATACTCCCGCCCACGATACTCCGTCTCCGGTTGGGAGTTACCTTTGTTGCCACATGGATATTGGATCCTTTCTCCAAAAGCAAGGTCACCATGTCAGTGTGACCTTCTTGGGAGGCCAGGTGAAGCGGGGTGACTCCCTGCTTGGTCAAAATGTTGGTCTCGGCCCCATAGTTCAACAGAGTGGTAGCTATCTGCATCTGATTTTTCTTGGCAGCAATATGCAGAGGGGTGTATCCATTCTAACACCAGTCAGGAAACAAAACAAGAATAAGGTTACCACAACAGCCGTGTAAGAGCCTAAGAAGTCAGACGCCATAAAACAGTATTATTTTGTGTTACCCCTTATTGCTAGAGATGAGAGTTCATTAAATTTTCAAGGCCAGACGTGTCCCACATGGCCCTGCTGTTGCGTTGCTTTGTCCGTCTGTTATCTTCGCCATCTAACCGAGAACAAAGCCAGCCCTCGCTAAGATGGGCAGGACTGTTCAGCTGATACCTTCAACATAATCCCAAATTTGACACCTACGTTTTGAATAACCTATGTTGTAAATATTCAATTTTGACTGATGAGTGACGTTCTCAGTGATGAGTGATGGATGTACGCTCTTCACCGCACTAAGTTTTTTCGCAGCGTGTGGGTAGAGGTGTTTTTGCATATGGAATTTTGATACGTGTGTCAGTCGCGGCACTGGCTGGAAACAGCAGTGGGGAGGAATGTTTTTCCAATCAAATTAACCATTTAAGCAAAGCAGAATGGCATTGATGGCCCTTTCTGGCAATGAGACAACTTCCCACCTTTAATTGGTTTACAATGCACTGTGGGGAAAAATTCTAGGTTACAGCAGACACTCCCTCTGGAGGTGTGTGGTTGGTTGGTCTGTGCCTTCTATTTAAAAGGGAGCTTTACCAAACTATCCTACTGCAACTGTAGCTTTTGTTGCTCTCCATGCACAGCAACGGAAACAACAGTGTTGTGGGAGTTGGTCTCTTCTCCCAAGTAACGAGAGATAGGACGAGATGAAATGGCCTCAAGTTGTGCCAGGGGAGGTTTAGGCTGGATATTGGGAGAAATTTCTTTACTGAGTGGTCAAGCATTGGCACAGGCTGCCCAGGGAGGTGGTGGACTCACCATCACTGGAAGTGTTCAAAAAACATGTAGATGTGGCACTTGGGGACATGGTTTAGTGGGCATGGTGGTGTTGGGTTGATGGCTGGACATGATGATCTTAAAGGTCTTTTGCAACCTTAATGAGTCTGTGATTCTGTAACAGCTCTGATACAATCACTTAACAGACCGTGGTTTTTGGCAGCCTGTACAACTGCAGCCTCTCACGCGGCAGAATGTTCTGACATCAGCGCCAAGCTGCTCGTTATTTTCCCCTTTTGGGAGCCATTACCTAACACAGCCATACCATGACACTGGTCCTAACCCTGGAATGAATGCTCCCTACGCATGGCCAGAAGAGAGACATCATTTTTAATGTGTTACACAACACTGGAACGACTTCCAGCTATAACTAAAGCAGGCGGCGGGGCCGGGCGGGCGCCGGGAGCTCACCTTGGCGGTCGCGTGGGGTGAGGCGCCCTTCTCCAGCAGCAGCATGGCCACCTTCTGGTTGTCGTAATGGGCCGCCACGTGGAGGGGAGTGAGGCCGTTCTGTAAGGGTGGGTTATGGCGTTAGGCAGTGGCTTTGCGGGGAGCCGTTAGTGCGTAAGGTGACCGGCGTCCTGCGGGGCGAGGGGCTGCGAGGGGCAAAGGGCGAGCCCACAGCAGGCGGCCAGCCGTTAGCGGGGGAGAAGCGGTGGAGGAGGGTGAATCTGGGGTGCTTGTGGCCGCAAGGCTGGTTTCGGTCTCCCTGGAGCCCGTGCTAAGCAATTCCCAAAGCATGGGGGGGAACCGGGCTTTGCCCTCCGCCTTCACCCATTAGGATTTGGACAGCTTGGACAGCTTAATGGAAGTGCTCCTGAGCCACAGAAACATATCTGCCTTCAGCGCCACGAGCAGCGTGCCCTCACCCGACGCGCTCGGTAGCGCGGTTTCCGCAACTCGCGCACATAACCCATGACCCCTGGGGCAACGCGACCCGGACAAAGCCAAAGCCACCATGCGAAAGCAGCCGCAGCCTTCTTTCACGTGCATGTTTCACACAGTTCCTGCCTAAGGAACAAACCCAAACGCTGCCGGCTTTTTTCCTTTCTCGTCAGTACCTTGCCCGCAGAATCGGGAGAGGCACGACGCTGCAGCAGGAGTTTCGCCACTTCCAGGCTCCCATATTTGGCCGCCACGTGCAAAGGTGTGAATCCCTTCTGAAAAATTCCAGGAGATAAACAGCAGATGTTTGCGTTAAAGGTCATGCCGACATCTCTCTACGCGTTAAGTGGTTACTCTTCAACCTACGTTCTAGCTCGCAGAATCAATAGCCGTACCCAGAAAGAGCATCATCTCTTGAAAGCACTTTGAGAAGCATGAAATACAAGAAAATACTTTCCCTTTATTATTCTTTCTTACGGACGTGCTGTCAGGCTGGCAGACATTTTATCCGATACAGACTCTACTAGCAACACGCACCGTCTGTGTGGGCAACGAAAGCACTTGTTCAAATTTCTACTCAAAACCAGCTGTACTTTTCAGTTTCATGATGAGAGCTTTAGAAATACTTCCCGTATCAATTGTTGCCAGTAACAATGAAACACCAACTAAATTCGGTGAGAAAAGCTCCAAACTTCGTATTCCTCCTTTAGAGTTTGTCGAAGAACGCTTTATGTTTGGACTCACGCATCCATAGTCACTAAGTGCTGCTGCAGCCAAAAACCCCTCACGCCCGACTCAATGGCAGTGCTTTTGGAAACACACTGCGGCGAGACTAAAAATCTTGTCTTTTAAAAAGAGTCCTTTTCTCCTTGTTTTAATAATGCTTGTCAATACAGCAGAGGTGTAAGGTCTGTCCAACTAACATGCTCTTTGCCCGTTCTCTTAAGTTAAAAAAATACGTTGGTAAGGAAAACTCATGGATGCAAGACTGTAGGTGGCAGACTGCACCGCTGCCCCGACAGGAATTCCGGGGAGCTACAATGACCTATTTGCCTGACACGTAAGTGATGTTTAATGTTTACTATCATTTCCTTCCATTAATCCCGCCCCAGAAAGAGTTTATGTCAGGGAATCTCAAACATTTCCAGTTCATGAACCACAGGTTTGTTGAGAGATTATCTAGCGGACTACTCCTAGTCATAATTATACAATGTTCCTGCAGTACTAAAGCAATTGCCATAAAGCAATATGTGAAATTAGGAAAGTACTTAGTGTATTTTTAGCCATTTTAATGTGATTTAACAGCTGGATAAAAGAAGAACAGCAAGCATTCCCAGTAATCCGTGGATCATAATTTGAAAATTGCTGGTTTAGTCCTCTAAACCCTGGAAGACACCCCATTGTTCAAAAATACGTTTTAAGCTCCAGCTGTAAAATCAGGGGTAATTTTTTAAGACCTAAAATAATAGTGAGAATTAAGTGATTCTCACTTAATCACATGCGATAAATTTGGAAAAGATCTCTTGGCACATTATTCTATTCACAGCTACCTATTTCCTTACGTGTTCATCACTCTGTAAGGAATCTATTAGTAAACATTTTTGGCTACCAAAACAATAACGATTCTGCAGGCTATTTCTTTTATAACCCCAGACAAAATGGCCTATGGCGTGCTATGACACCTCATTTATAAAGCCACTGAAAACAGACTCAGCATTACATGCAATGGACAGATCCCGACTTGTACGTTTTAGGAACATTCCTTTCAGCTAGCACACACAAGAATTATTTTGCTATTTAAATAAACAAGGTATTGAAGAATAAGCAGGCCTGTTGATAAAAAGTTGCCGTCATCACCCCATTCTCTTTTTTGAAAATTTTGGCCAAAAAGGCCTTACCCATAACACAATGGGAAAGAGAGAAACGAGGACTTTGTTGTACATTTTAAACCTGTCTGGACTGTATTTATCATGACTTGCATTGGGCTCCAGTGGGAACCAGACTCCCAACTTTAGACGACAGCAAAATATGTCAAAATTTTATTATCTCTGACACATTACTTCAGTCTATTGGTTCGTTGTCGATTAAGTAAGAACAAAAGACCCAACCTAGTTCAATTTCTCAGCATGAAAGTACATTCCTCGTGGGACAGGTGCGCGCTGGCATGTACTGCCTGTGCTACTGGCGTACAGACATGGAGTATTTTGTCTTACTTTGGTGGACATGGAGTGCGAGGCACCTGCCTCTAGGAGAACTGATGCGACATCAACTTGTCCCTCTCTGGCGGAGATGTGCAGTGGAGTGTACCCGTTAGTTGTTGCGGCATCAGGGTGAGCCATGTGCTGTAGCAGAAGTTGGACTATCTCCGTTTTCCCCAAGCGAGAAGCAATGTGCAGTGGAGTCTGTTCTTCCTACAACTCAAATCGAGTGGATAATTAGCGCAGGTAGAACCACCCTGAACACAATATTCTGGTTGTTCCCAACAGATCTATCTCTTCATTTGTCTTGCAAAAATCACAGGAAGCAATAGTACGGAGAAAGGCAGTAATGGAGGGCTCCCGGGTTAATTTTATGCAATGAATTTCATAAAAACTTCAGCAATGTCTTATTAGAACATCAAGAAAAACATTGGTTTTCCCTTTTATCAAGCAGATAGCGCACACCACTGTGAGCATCACGTGCTCCCCTTTGTGCTAATTTTTTTTTACAACAGCTGTACTTTCTCTATAAGCAGTTGCCTTGGTTTCACAATCCGGCACTGAATGTTATCGGAACCTCCGATGTTTGGTTTTAGGACATGGCTGTTGTCATGGTTTAGCCTCCTTGCTCCGACAGACTAGCTATTGCTGGTCTGAGTCAGGCACATTATACTGGGTCTAGCCAGGATGGAGTTAAATTTCACCCCAGCAGCCCGTATGGTGCTCTGGTTTAGGTGTTTTAGCTATAGCTCAACAGTGCTTACACAGCTCCAAGGCTTTCTGCTTCTCTCTCTGCCCCCCCAGGGAATGGGATGGGGGTGAGCAAGAGGTTGGGAGGGGACACAGCCAGGACAGAATTGACCGAAGAGATAATCCACGCCACGTAACGTCACGCGCAGCAATAAAACGAGGCGGTGAGTTTTCCCAAAGAAGCCGCTGCTCGAAGACTGCCGGGACATCGCTCTGCTTGTGGGAGGTGGCGAGTGATTGCCTTTGCATCACTTGTGGTGGGGAGGGGTTGGTTTTGTGGGCTTGGGGTGGTTATTTATCCTTTCTCCTTTATCTATTAAGCTGTCTTTATCTCTACCCAAGAGATTTTCTCGCTTTCGCCTTTCCAGTTCTCCCCCCTCCACGCCGCTGCAGGGCAGTAAGCGAACGACCGAGCGGGGCCGGGCTCAGCCCACCGCACACGTTCTCTTTGGAAGGTCTACGCATAAATAGGTTACTGTTTTCGGAACTGGCTTTAGGTGTGCTTAATATTGAATCAACAGATCAAATGGAAAGGAAACTGCTCCTCCCCTAGCTCCTCTGCTCCAGCTGCATTTCTGAGTAAGAGAAAGCAATAAAAACTGTAAGCAGAACACCTACCCTGGCCCGGGCATCAACCAGGGCCCCGTTTCTCAGGAGGCAGCGAACGACTTCCACCTGCCCGGCACGTGCCGCCATGTGCAACGCCGTTTCTCCACGCTGCAGAAAAGCAAAAGCATTTCAGTGCCCTAAACCTCCATGAAAAAACAGAGCTCCGACGGGGCAAATTCCACCCACATCAACTTGTGTCGACACTCGCCCTTCGGCCAGCTGAGAATCTGGCTTCAGACCCAGGAACAGGCCGTTCAGGAGGGCGTTGCTTTGGTTTGCAAACTCGGTGATCCCAGACAAACGTAATCTCGCTACAGAGGGGCAGAATGAAAATCCAGGCTTATAGAAAATTCTGCCTTATAGACTCCCCCGGTCACATATGTTCGTCAGCTTTCCATGTAACCGTGCCGCATGGGAGATAAGAAGAGCCTGTCTCTCTCAAGGGATTGCGAGGCACACGAGCCTCGAGATGGAAAGGGATATTTTTCCAGATGGTCTCTTCCTGCACGCCGCGTGGAGCTGGCAGCATTAAAAGGCCTTGCGATGGCAGCGCACAACTGAGCCAGCATATGAAACATGTAAAATCTGTGCTCAGCGTGGCTCTGCCTCCAGGCTACGGAATGAATCTTGTTTCAAGCCTTTTGTAACCCAAAGAATTTTGAAGGAGAATACGAAATTTTGGAAAGCTGACTGGAGTGATGTGGAATTTCAGAGCAGGATAATGAAGCGTGGATGACACACTCAAAGCATTTACTCTTTACGTAGGTTTGCAAAGGAACGCTGAAAGTGAGTATTCCTTGATGATGGCGTTTCTAGCTTAATTTTGCGCTGTCCATCATTGTTTGAGCGCACTGTCCTGAAGTGGACTAAAACAGTCCCTGTGCAGCTCATCGGTATCTGGTACATTAGGCACCGGGACAATTCTGCAACCAGGAGCTCTGTATTTATCTATCATGACAACACAGCAGGACTGATCACTTCTTTGTGTTAATTGTTCCTTCTTACTCTAGAGATGGAGTATATTCTGTTGTAACGCTTTTATCCCCAGGACTATCAAATTAAACTGTAAATGCAAAAATGAACGCTCTGGTCAAGATCTTTTGCATCAGAAGCAGGAATCATGTCTTCTCGTCCTTCATCTAGATGTAGCAAAAGAAGCAGCCTGAGCTTGCCTACTATTATGAACTTCTCATTAAAGCAAACCCTCTTCACCAGGAGTTGACTTAGCTTGTCATTTTAAAATTAACATTACATTACCAGCTGTGATTAGTGAGTAGGCAACAAAGTCCCACGGCTCTAGCTACAAATCTTAACAGAGAATTTCATCTATATAAACTTTATTACCTGAAGAACGAGCTGTTTAAAATGTGAATAAAGTTTACATTTCACACACTTTAAAGATCAAATTTCTACGAAGACCCTTTTGTACTTGATTTAGCAAAGCAATTTAGCTTTTGGAAACAGTTAGTAATTCAACAGGGAACTTCAGGTTACCAAGTAAAAGCCAAGACACTTGTGTACCATAAATCGTAAAACGTTAAACTTTGCCCACAAATGTCCAGTAACACAATATTTGTAATTGCTTCTACAAGAACGTCTTGTTGGCTTTCATACAATTAATAAAGTATAAAGATTGCTTTATTAAAATTTTGTATAAAGATTGCTTCTATAAAAAGTATGAAAGCAGTAAGAGACTTTGTCAAGAAAAGTCTGTTCTAACAATTCAAGCAAAGAACTCTGTGCATTCAACATTTTTACTAGGTTCCATGTAAGATTTTTCTAACTAAGAAAAACTGATGAACCCACTGTACTTGGATTACTACATTTTTGTTGTTGGGAACACTTATCTATAACATTATTCACTGGTAAATAGCTGCTTTCAAAGTGCAGGTGGTCATAAATTGAATATTTGTTTATACTGACAAAGTCAAACAGTAAGATACCTGTGAAATACAGCTCAGAAAACGATCCTGTTCTTTTGATTGTTATTCTTCTTGGTAACTAGGCTATTGGTATACAAACACGGATTGCTACGGTAAGTCACGTTCTGCATTTTGTGTTACCTCCCAAAGGTCACATTTTCTAGATTTAAGCATGTTCTTTCAAAAGGCACCCGTTCCTGGAATTTCCTGTATAAGAGGAACATCTTGAGTTTAACATTTTTAGGTTTTGTTTAGTAGTTAGGTTTTAAGCATTTTATACCCTTTCACCGATACAAATGACACAATTTCGTGGCAGCCAGTGAAGCTATGCAAGCAGAAACTGGAGCCATTTGGACTTAAATTTCATCCTTCAGAACGGAAACACAGTATTCCCTGTGACTTGGCTTATAATCAGTTTTGGATATATTCGGTGAGCTCTTTCTGTTTCTAAGGGAAACTTGACCTGCTCGTGCATCGTTGAAGAATACATGAAACCACAGATGGCTAGTAACGCGTATACCATCACTGCTTTCCCCTCTTCACTAAGGGTGCTAGAATAATTTGTCCTAAAATGCAATGAAGTCACAGAGTATCATTAAAATGTGACCTTTGGTTGAGCTACATGGTAGGCCGGACCCTTTTGGGAGGAGGTATTGCACGGGTGATTCTAGTCAAAGCCATACTCACAATGTTAGTGACATCGGGAGAGGCTCCGTTCTGCAGCAGAAGCAGGACTATGTTCAAGTGGCCCATAAACGCAGCCACGTGTATTGGTGTGAGGCCCGACTGCGAAACAAAGCAAGAGCAGTTTTACTCCTCTGCACGGGCGCAGGGAAGGGGCTTCTTCGTTTAAACAGAACATAAGTGAAAGCGAGGCACGACAGGAGAGAGAAAAAAAGAAGCAAAAAGAGAGAGAGAGAGGAGGAATGTTTCTTCAGGACATGAAACATTTTTCTACCTCTGTTATAGCCTGGATTGAAGCCCCATATTTCACCAGGAGTTCCATGACTTTGATGCGATTTTTCTTGCAGGCAATGTGCAGTGGAGTAAAACCATTCTGTGCAAAAGACAGTCATGTTAGTTAAAGACATGCAGCTACACTTTCCACACAGCCCCACGCTGGCACGCTGGGAGCGGAAGCGTTAGAGTACCAGAAGCAATTGTTCTTTAAGCACAACAGGTTACGAATTATAGACATCTCCCAGTCGTCCGAGGTGGAACAAAGCAGCGCCGCTGCTTTCTTCTCGGGCAATGGAGAGGGACCGAACGTCCACCTCCAAAAACCAAACACAGACACGCCCATTCTGACTTTCAAGTGTATGAGTGTGCGCATCTACGTTTGTGGTTCCGAAGGTTGCACGCGTGTGTACGTAAGGTTGACTTCAAAGTGGTTCTCAAGATTGCCTAACACAAAGAAAATAGAAGAAATTCTAGTGATCGCTGTGAAATCAGTTAGTGTCTTCTGAAATGCATAAAGCATATTCTATACATCTCTAGGAAAAGAACAGAGTACGTCTTCCAGCTTCCACCTTATTTGATTTGGCTTTTTTAAGATTATTTTGTAATCTAAGTATCTGTGTGCATTTATTTTTATATTTATGCATCCACCTACAGTATACTGTATTCGCGCGCGTGCGCGCACGGACATTCTGTGAGGTATCTTAAATAAATAATCACTACTCCAGCCGTGGTTTCACGATACAAAGAGTTCACTCTTGAAGTCTATGTGGTCCTTCTTTCCTTTATTCCTGCCCTGCTGAGTCATAAAGCATTCTAAGCAAGGTATCAGCCCTCATCTGGATTAAAATTAAATGGGGCAGGGACAGGAATGAAAAGGGGGTGAGGAAGGGAAGATCTGAAATCAAGATTGCAACCTAGTGTTTGGTTCTTGTGAGACAATAGTTTTAGTGTTGTGCTTAGCATCAGCACAACACTATTCATTTCTTTGGAAATGCTTATTCAGCAAGATTGGGGCCCAAATGAAAGCACGTCTTCGTACTCTGTACCGCAATACATGCTTCAACTTCAAGCTTTTTCTACATACTATTATAGTTAATGCAGGTTAAATATGTGCCTAAAGCTAAGCAAACACATTATTTACCATACGTGGACATTTTAGTGAAAAGCACAGGTACCATTTTTAGAAAAGGCTGAAAAATTGCTGTATTTTCTAATGAAAAGGATCAGTATTGCTAAACGTCAACTAGCAGTAAACAGAACTTATCGGTGAAATCTTAGCTCATGGAAAGGGAAGTGTGACAGGTTATTCTACAGGCAGCTTCTGTTAAGGGAAATGTTAATTACTAGTTGATTTGAAGGTGCTTTAACGCATATGCAAATTGGAAAAAGGTAAGAATTCATATAGTGCTTGTATCTCCAAATCATTTTGCAAACATTAACAATTCTTTTTTAAATCTAGTTGAAAATTAAGTATTTGTAAAATTTATTCCATCACAGCACTGCTGAATATTATTACTACTATTAGCCTTCTCCAATTTCTAAAGAAGGAATCAAAACCATTAGATATCTTACCTCCCGCACAACATCTCTCAATATATGTCACAGGGAGTTTTACTGTTTCAGGAGTTTCCAAATTTTCACCTGATTTTACTGCCTGAGTTGATTTAATTTTGCTACATCTATTTAGGTGAGGAACAGTTTGATGGGGGAGAGAAGGCAGAAAAAACATATCACTAACAGAAATCATCAGCATCGTTTAACATATTAAATACTAGAAACAAGTCAGAGGCAACAAGTCCCTGATGGGAGAGGAAAACAAGAGAGGAGGAAAAAAAAACAGTCTGGAGGGAAGACAGCAGAGAGGCAGCGGCCTGAGGGTGTTCTCCTTCCATTTCAGATGCTTCTCTGGGAGGGAGGGAGGAGGAGGAACAGAAGCTGTATTTCTGGTCATGGAAGGAAAGAAAGAAGATGTGGGGGCTAGCATGTAATGTGTATGTGTGGGTAGCTGAGGAACGTACAGCTAAAGATGATCAGAAGACTGGCAAGAAAAACAAGAACAGATGAAAACAGCATCGAATCCCCTGTTCAGTTTTGGGCCCCTCACAAGAAGGACACTGAGGTGCTGAAGCGTGTCCAGAGAAGGGCAACGAAGCTGGTGAGGGGTCTGGAGAACAAGTCTGATGAGGAGCAGCTGAGGGAACTGGGGTTGTTCAGTCTGGAGAAGAGGAGGCTGAGGGGAGACCTCATCACTCAGTAAGGTGGATGTGGGTCTCTTCTCCCAAGTAATGAGAGATAGGACAAGATGAAATGGCCTCAAGTTGCGCCAGGGGAGGTTTAGACTGGATATTGGGAGAAATTTCTTTACTGAGAGAGCTGTCAAACACTGGAACAGGCTGCCCAGGGAGGTGGTGGAGTCACCGTCACTGAAGTGTTCAAAAAACATGCAGACGTGGCACTTGGGGACATGGTTTAGTGGGCATGGTGATGTTGGGTTGATGGTTGGACCTGATGATCTTAAAGGTCTTTTCCAACCTTAATGATTCTGCGATTCTGTAAAAAAAGATCAACCAAGTCAACATGATACTGACAAAGACAAAACAAGAAAAGCATAAGAAGAGGAAGCAAGAGGTGTTACGGGACTTGCAGGTATAGAGACATCAAGAAAAATGAGAGGGCAGAAGAAAATGGCGTCAACAGAAAGTCAGTTCCAAGGAAGCAAGGGAAGTAAGGGACTGGGGGGGCTTCCACAGAAAAACACAGGGTCATATTGAAGTCAAGAAGCTGGGGAAGACATCAGAGTGGCTTGTGGTGAAAGTTCTGTGGAGGCACTGAATACAGCAGGCAATGGCAGACTTCTTGCCATGCAGAAGTATCTCAAGTGTTCACAGGCTCTTTCTTTCCCCCACTGAGTGTAATATATTGGTATTTTAACTTCCATCCAGCTAACAGTTCATGAGGACACTTCCTATTAGAGAAGATTGGAATCTTGTCTGGGTTTGGATAGATTAAAGACTCTTGAAATCTTTGTATGTTCCCAGAGACAAATGTGATGTTTTTCTCTCAGTAGGCGTGTAATGACCTGATTGGTGAGTGAAAGGAATCATGCCTGTTTTCCTGTAAGCGTCAGAAGAACCGTTTTTTTGAAAAGGAAAAACAAGTGCACCTAATAGAGGGGAATATCATACTTCGATAAATGCAGAAATACTATGCTTTTAATATATTTTCTCCATGCCAATTAACTTACTGATTCAGTTGAAAGCTTAGACATTATTTGGGTATCGTATCACGTAGTATGGAAAACTGGACTATTAATTCAGTAAAACACCAATGCATCCATTAGCATCAGCTAGAAATGGCGCTGACTTTAGGAACTCTGTAGAGTTTCCAGACCCGGTACTACAGCCATGGGACGTGGTCCATGACTAGGCCTGATGATATGAGATACAATACTGGTAACCAGCAGGTGTACAAGCCCTGTTGTTACTGCAACTATTGAAGGGTTGCAATAAAGCTTTACTGGTAAGAGCTACTCATCTGTCCTGGACAGCTTTGTTACACAGCACAGGTGGGACAGGTTTACCAGGGCACGAGCATTGGGATTTGCTCTCTTGTCCAGAAGGAGTTTGGTGACACGATAGTGGCCGCAGTGTGCGGCCACGTGGAGGGCGGTCAGGTAATCCAGCGTGACATCATCCACGGGAGCTTTGTGCTGCAGTAGGTGTTTGACACATTCCACGTGGTCCCCCTGGGCCGCCATGTGAAGTGGAGAGAGTCCGTTCTGTGGCGAAAGAAAACAAAACAGTAACTTCTAGTAACTCCCACTAAGATCATGGCACATTTTAGAAGGATGCCATCATGAATTTGCAGAATACCCCCATCGCTCAAACACAACCGCATCTGAGCTACAGACTGGAAGAAAAACTGAAAAAAAGCTATAGCTACCTCTCCCCTTCCAGCAAATACAGGCAAATTTAGAAGAACATCATGTAATTAACTAAAATCAGAATTTAATCAAAGCAAAAGAATCTAAGGGTCTTGCCTCATGATTTAATAAAACAGATCTTGACCTTAAAAGACAGTTCTGGGGATACTCATCATAACACTAAAACGTAGCTTGTATGTTAATTAGAGGAAAAGCACTCACTTACCCATCATCGTATTTATTAAGGAACCTATATTTTTTTTTTCTTTAAGTGTTCAATTTAAAAAACAAACTATATTGCCAAACCTGACCCCTGAGCTTCTGGGAAATGATGCTTTCAACCACCACCATGGTTGGACGTTTTGTTCAAACCATAACACTTGAAGGGCAGTGGAAGCAGGAGTTTTATAGCCCTGGCTTTAATAGACCTTTTTGTAAATATTGAAGTCCATAGAAGGTAGACAATTAAGAGGAAAGAGAATTGTTGCTATTATTATGTGTAACAAGCTGTTTTCAGAAAAAAATTGTTTTAATATTTACACGTTTGTCTGTCTCCAGTTTGGAACCACCTGCTTCCGTTGGAAGTTAGAAGAGGAAGTGGCTTTTAAATCTAATTTCATTTTACATTCAATAAGGTACTTAGAAAGCACTGCATGTTTAAAGATAGGCTATAACATATAGACTTGAACAGGTAACTGACCTGGTGCGGTCAAACTGACTGTTCATTTGTCACCTGGAAGGAGGGGATTATTCACTGGACCGTTCTGCTCTGCTCAATCCTCAACACAGTGGGGGACATGCAGTGCTGATATTTTGTCCTGACTGGCAACACCTGCCTTTGAATGGCAACACCCGGGAATCCTGCCTGAAGCATGCACAAGATGCGTGGCAGGTTCTGTTCTTCTGAGCCTCTCTACCTCTTAGTGCAGTGAGGCTGTTGCCACACGAGTTTCACCCAACCACCTTCTCCCACCAAAGGAATCAGTG